>NW_020272962.1:39999-351586 GCF_003268045.1 Sipha flava | reverse complement strand
GTGCCCGGGGACCCACATGAGGATTATTTGTTTATTTTTGGATAAGGCTTCATTCAGATTGTTCAGTATTTTTGTAGCGATGTCACCGGGTTTGAACTGGTTTTTAATACTGTAGAGTGTACTCAAGGAATCACTGAATATTATATCCTTGGGATATTCATCGTCTATAACTGATTTAATCGCCTCTAGTATCGCTATGGCCTCGGCCGTGTATATAGAGCATGTGTTAGGTAACTTCATTAATATATTTTTGCTTTTGAGTATTATTGAGATTCCTACTTGGTCCTGTGTTTTGGACGCGTCGGTGTATACTTCTTGATATTCCTTATAATTTTCTATTATACTTAGGAAGTATCTTTTGAACATTTCTGGGGACGTTTGTGTTTTTAAGAATGCACTGAGGTTGGTATTTATCTCGTATAGAGAAGTCCACGGAGGTGTGGACAGTTGTTCTCTTACAATTAGTTGCTTGAGATCAATGCCGTATTTTTCTAATTCATCATATGATTCGCTGTCTTCAAGTGGTGGGTTAGTATTGTTTGATCTATAGTATCTAGTTATATATTTAAGTGATAGGTCTTTTCTTTTAATCTCTGGTATGGGCTCGCCGGCTGTATTGTAGATACTATAAATTGGGCTGCTGCGGAATGCGCCTATTGCTAACCTGAGCCCGGTGTTGTTTGTGCTGTCTATTTTTTTAAGAATAGATTGTGATGCCGATTTGTATATATTTGAACCATAGTGTATTTTCAATTGGATAATTGATTTGTGAATTTTGATTAGTGTTCTAGATTCGCCTCCCCAGGATGTGTGTGAAAGTATTTTTAGAATATTTAATGATTGACTGGTTGAAGATTTAAGATAGTGTATATGTGTTTTCCATGTACGTCGGCAGTCGAAGAAGATACCTAGTATTTTGACTGATTTTTTAATGGGAATTTGCTTGTTATTGAGTGTAATTAGAAGTTCACCAACTTTTCTCTTTTTAGTGAATATTATGAGGTTTGATTTTGTTGGTGCGAATTTAAAACCTGTGTTTCTTGCCCATTCAACTAAATTATCAGTGGTTGTTTGGAGGTGTTTTCGTACTGAGCTTATATTGTTGCTGCGACATGAATAACTAAAGTCGTCGGCAAATAGATTGCATTTTGTGGGTAGCGAACAGCTTTGGGTTATATCGTCTATGGCTAAGAGAAATAGAGTAACAGATAATGCCGAACCCTGTGGTACTCCGTTTTCTTGGGTAAATTCTTTGGATAAATGACCGTTTGCTTTAACCTTGAATGTGCGATCTTTTAAGAAGTCAGTTATTAAATCGAGTGTCTTTCCTTGGCATAATATTTGGTTTAGTTTGACTATGATGTTATGTCTCCATGTACAGTCGTATGCTTTTGAGATGTCGAGGTTGACTAGCCCCATTATTTGTTTTTTTTTTAAAAGTCTGGTTTATTTCATGGTTAATTTGAGTTAGGTTATCGATTGTGTTTTTGTTTTTTCTAAAGCCGTATTGATGTTTGGATAAGTATTTATGTTTTTCTAGTATCCAAGTAAGTCTATAGTTAATGACTTTTTCCAATATTTTACACAAGGTGTTTAGGAGCGTTATTGGTTTGTATCCATCGGACTTAAACTTATCTTTTTCAGGTTTTGGAATTGGTATTACCGTACCATTTTTTCCATGTACTTGGCCAAAAGCCTTCAGTGAAGATTCTGTTGAATATCGTTAAAGTTAATTTTAGGGAGTTTGGCCCGAAGTTTTGTATAAAAATGTACGGTATGCTATCAGGGCCGGGGCTATGGCTTTTGCATTTTGTTAGAGTGAATATAATTTCTTGCATAGTGATTGGTAGGTTTAATTGGATTTGGTCTATTTGGTTTTGATCTAAAGTGTTTGGAATAGTTTCTTTTTCGCGTTTATGTTTGTAAGTTTGAAATTGTGTCGTATAATTGGTATTACTGCTATTTTGAGAGAAATATTCCCCCAATTGGTTTGCTACTAGTTCTTCGTTAATTAGTGCGTCGGTGTTCATATTAATCAGATTGATTTTTCTATTTCTATTTAGTCCTTTAAGGGATTGGATTTTATTCCATACTATTTTCGTGTCGGTTTTTTCATTTATGCTGTTTGTGAAATTTTCCCAAGATGTCTTCTTGCTGTATTTTATCAAATATCTGGTTCTTGCTCTATGTTTTTTTAGTTCTATGAGGTCTTCTTGGGTTTTTGAGAGTTTGAATTGTTTTAATGCTTTATATTTATCTTCGATTGCGGATTTTATTTTCTGGTTCCACCATGGTACTTTGAGCTTCCTGTTATTGGTGGTTGATTTGCCTATTGTTAGATTTGCTGTTTGTATGATCGAGTTGGTAAACGTATTTACTAGTGTATTGATGTCTACTGTTTCGACGTCTTTTATATTATTAATTTCCTCTTCCAATAGTTCTGAGTATAGTGACCAATTGGGGTTTTTTAAGTTCCACCTTTCACCCTTGGTAGAGTCGTTGGTCCGTGATAGGTATTTGATGATGATGGGAAAATGGTCACTGCTAGTAATGTTTTTGTATACGTTCCATTTAAGTCTTTGTGCTAGCGCTGAGTTGGAAAGTGATAAATCGATGTTGGACATTAAACCGTTTGCTATGTTTATGTGAGTGGGTTCATTGTTATTCAATATTACTATATTATCATTATCCACTGATTTGTAAAATTCTTTTCCTCTCCTATCGGTGCTCTTGGATGCCCATGAGGTGTGGTGACTATTAAAGTCTCCGTTGATAATGAAGGGTGAGGGTATTTGGTTAAGAATATTTTCTATGTCGTTTTGTGTGAAGTCTTGTTGGTTAGGAATATACATATTGCACACGTTAATTTCTAGCTGTCTTAACTTGACTGTTACTGCTGTGGCTTCGAGGTGCGTATTTATATTGATAATTTTACAGGGAAATTCGGATTTTACGTATATTGTTACACCTCCACTTGCTCTTGCCCCGGTGGTTCGGTATTTACTATATCCAGTGTAGTTTGGTAATTTTCCTGAGGTGTCGTATTTAAAGTTTGTTTCTTGTAGACATATTATTTCTGGTTGGGTTTCTGTGATAATAATTTTTAGTTCATCAAGTTTTTTAAAAAAACCATTAAGGTTCCATTGGAGTAGCGTGAACATCTTAGTAAAAATAAAATAGCTTATATGGGTTTTATATGGTTTGCGGGTTAAGGTTGTTTTTTGTAAGTTTGTGTTTATCATTAGTTTTCATTTGAGTCCGATTGGATCGGCTCTGTTATGGTTTCGATATCGAGCGCTTTAAACATTTTGTTTGCAATGCGAGTGTAATTATTTTTAGCTATTTTCGTGGTGAGGTATGGCCTAGTAGTTTCGATTATCGATATTATTTCATTTCCATCGATTCCATATTCTTTTATAGCGTTTAATGGATTATCTTGTTTAAGGATGTTTTCTATGATGTAAGTGAATTGGTCGAATGATATGTTAAATTGTGTTTTATCTTCAAAGAGGTGTTTAATAGGTTTCAGGTGTGTATCCAAATGTTTCGAAAATCGGTTTCTTGAAGTGGATCGTGACCTGTTTTCTGGGGTATTTGTTGGCTGATTAGAATCTGATTTATTTTCTACTATTAGCACTTTTTTTGGTGGTTTTAGTGTTGCAATGTTGTCTTGGCTTGAATCATTTCTAGGGCTAGGTGGGTTTGAGGGTGTTGATGTGAAAGATGCCGGTCGTTTAAGGTTTAGGGTTCTTTCTTCAATTATTTTGATTTTTTTCCAACCCGGGACTTATAGGACTTTCGTCGGAATGAGGGCTTGACGGGGGCGGGATATCTTCTGTCGACTCGACTGGTACGTTTGTGTTGTTTGTCCAATTTGTTGTGTTAGTATTCTGGTTTGTGTTTATATTGTCTTCAGTGATGTTGATGTGTTTTTTACATGAAAAGGTAGCGTGACCCGACGTTTTGCATGTAAAGCATGTTATTTTATCATCAGTAAAAAAATAACCTAAACTGAGTTTCATTGTGCATGATCAATAGCGACCCAGGGAGTTTAGTAACATCATTGTCATTTATGTACATTTGTCTCCGGAAACTTAAAACATGTTCATATCCTGCCATGTTTACTCCGGCTCTAAGGTAGTTAATCTGGGATATTGGTGTTATATTGATAGTCTGTAGTGCGGATAAAATTTTTTCGTTTGGAATGGATGGACAAACGTTGGAGATCACTATTCTTTTGGATGGGTTTATAAGTCTTCGTAATTGAATTTCATTTCCATTGATTGTGATATACTTTGTTGTTTCAATGAGCGAGTCCACAGTGTATTTGTTGTTAAGAAATACACAAAAACGGTTGTTTGAGATTCTAGATACAAACAGGATGTTCTTTGGTGTTACTATTTGGCCTATTGCTTTTATATATTCTATTTGTGGTATTCCTTCGATGGAATTAAATAAAATAGCTTGGTCTCTTTGAGGGTTACTTTCTTTAGCTGTTGCGTTAGCATAGTTTAGTGTTTTATTAGATATGATTGTTGGTGTTTCAGATTGTGTGGGACTTTTAATTACGGTTTCATTTATGTGTGCGGTGCTATCTGACTTTTCGCCGTCCGATATTCCGTTGTTATCGGTGTTAGTTGTTGTATCGTACGTAACGTTTGCTTTATCACGCCCCGTGTCTGGAATGCGTGATCCGCCTGTAGCTTGGTTTTTATTTGGTGTGGTGGTTGATTTAGTAGTGATTGTTTTTGAGTTGAGGTTTGTTTTAATATTTTGGGCTGTAATTCCACTTTGTGTTTTGGCCCGTTGAGACGATGTCGGCATATAGCCTGACCGTCTATTATTATTCATTATACTTTATTCTGCTAATGGTATTATATTATAACGATAAGGAACATATTACCTGTACGCCGAGCGTCGATGATCGTCTTAATTGCACAATGCTATCGGGAGCTGATAAAGGCGCACAAGTGATCGATGAATTAACACACGTGCTTCACTGTCGGGAGTTGGACACGTACTGTATCTCATTTTTGCTCCAAACAATATCAACATTGTACTTTACACATTTATTAACCAGCATAAATATAATATAATATATTATTTATTCTAACGTTTTATTACCACTGTAACCTTCGTTTTGTAAATATAATATTTAGTATTTACAATAGAAGAATTCACTCATTAAGTAATAGTACATATTACATTTAATTTAAAAATAATATACAATACTTTTTTATTTTATAATCAAAAATAATGGTAGGAATTTTAAAAATTAAAATCTCTCACCTAAAGTGTCTTTGAAAAGTTAGGTTAGTTATGAAGGATATCATAGCTACTTGGAGGAGCGCATAAACTACTTATACTCGTATTTTGGGTCAATAACCATATATATCACCTTAAAACATTTAATTAGCTCAAATTAACTATCATGAATGATTTTGATAGTAGAATGATCATAATTATAGATATTTCTAGGCATTTTAAATGTTTTTTGATATTGTGTAATGTAAATGTTGCGAGTATTATTCATAAATGTAAAAAAATTGGATTTTAATATTAGGGAAAAAACCATATATCTCCACTAAATTTTACTTAAATTAATTAATTAAAATTATTTAAGAATATCCAAAAGTAATAAGATATGATATAATATTATATACACATTTAAAGCATGAAAATCAGTTTTTAAAACCGTAATTTGATCAAAGGGAGTTAGTGAGCTGCTTTTTATGTCCCCTGAACAATTTCAAAAAGTGCAGTTATCTCATTATTGCATCGGACCTTTTATTGAGGTTCTAATAGTTAAAAAAAGAAATTACAATAATTATGATCTGATAAATTGTAAATAAACTTAAAAGTGTTAAAGTAATATTAATATGTCCCAGTATACCAAAAAAATTCTAAGAAATGTGTCATAATATATTGTGTGATGTAGTTTTATGCTATAGTCAATGGATATTGTCAAGATGTTAAAAGCATTGTTGATGTCCTTGAGTTTGTCATGTTTTTATGACATCCTATAGATATTGTTTACCATCAATTTTACTGTGCATCCCAGTTATTTTATTAAACAATTTAAAAAATCATGTAAATATTAATAATCCAAATGAAAAAAAAAATTCATAAAGTAAAATTTGTAGTCAATATATTTTTTGATTTTTGTTATACACTTATCTACAATTCACTTGGTCCTGTTACTCAAACTATAAATCTTGATTTTTACATGTCTTGAGAGTATGAAATATTATTAAAATCTTAAACGTAATCTAAAAATATTTTAATTTTTATCAGTATAACTTTTACCCTAAGTATTGGTCTATTTATAATATCTACAAATAATATGATATTAAAGATTATACAACTAAAGCTTTGCATCCGAATTGTCCAAAAAACTTAATATAAACACACATACCAAAATCCTTGTACATTTATAACGTAAGACAATAAAAATTTTTAATTTAATTTAATTGATTTGAAAAAAACTATTGGTTATCTGACTCATCAAACACACAAAAAAAAATCATAACAAAACTTTATTTATTTATGAAGTATTTCGCGAAAATGAAAAAAAGTAATATTTTAATATTTGAAAATTTATATTAAAATGTTAAAATGCATACTTTATAACAATTAAAGTATTTGGCCGCACTTCGCCCAGTCTTCTCAAAAGAATATCTTGTAAACAAGTTAATTTTTAAAAGAATACATTAATATTTCAATAATAATAATCGTTATTTGTTGCCAATTGTGTACGTAATTCTACACGTACATTACCGTATAATATTAGCAGCCAGTACTACGTTCGAGGTATAAAATCATCGTTGGGATATAATTATTATTTTATTTTTATTTTCGCAATTTTATTGCGATACGGATTAGCACGGAACAACACATGGTCAAAATTATTAATATTTTGTTGACAAATTTCGAATCACGATTTCCAAATATGCTAAACACCCAAAACCCAATTAAACTGTTCGGGTGCAAAGCCATCGTAGTTAACACTAACCTTGTAAAATCGGTTTTAAGAAGTTTATGAATTTTACAAATATTATAACTATAAATTGATGATGTAAACAAAAATAAACAATTACATTTAAGATTAACTTAAGCTATAGTTATAATTCAACACACTTATTGTACAGTTAAAATTATACAAGGGTAGATGTATCATTTATAAGTTAACATTAATACTACCTATAGTTAATCGTGTGTGGTGAATATTAAAATTATTTCAATAAAACTACAGTTAATTTTATATTGGCTTCGTTATATACGTAATTATGTTAAGTTATAAGGTACAAATTTTTAATTAAAATTATTTCGATAGTTCATAAAAAAATACAATTTAGTAATTGTTTTATGTAATCTAACAATTATTAAGACATCTTATAAATATTTTTAATAATAGATCGAAAATAAATAATTTTGTAGCAATTCAAAAATCAAAATAATTAAACGTTATGACATACTGTTACGATTATAATATTATAATAATTGATAAAATATTTTAACATTATCATCTTAATCATCAGCGGATAAGAAACAGTTCTATTACGATTTGTTAAATTATTATATAATTCTATTTTTATGCCACACTTTTGTGTAAAAATATTGATAAAAGGATATGACATATGTTATTACATCATGATAATTATTTAACGGACTAAAAATAATACAAAGAACGAATGAAATAATAACTGTGTAAAAATAGTTAGATATTTTTTTTTCCTTCACAGTTTAAATAATCATAAAAATGCAATAATATATAATTCTATATTTTTATATAATATTAAACATAAATGGTAAACGATAAGATATTTATTCATATTAATTGCATGAAGACGCAACGAAAAATGTTTACAATAGATCATTGCATTTCATCAAGGACGTCAAACAAAATATTTATATAGATAAATTTATATAATATTATTTTTAAAGTTAATAAAGTTACGCATTACTTTATTCGGTAACAAAAATAAATAATATTTTACTACTTAAGATAACAACCAGATTATGCTACCCAATTAGGTAAAAAGTAAAATAGAATAAAACTAATCATAAATTACAAATAATTTTACTCCATAAATAGGTATACTATTGAGCACAGCCAGTAAAAGTTTTTGACAGACATAATAATAATAATTAATTAACCGACTAAAAAATACCTATATTTCTGTTCGATTATACAAAAATCGAGAGAAAGAACTTAAAGTTTGATAAACGAGTGAAATAATATTAAAAGTTAATGAGTTTTTAAACAATAAAATTGACTAAATATTGGAATACTTTCCTAAATTATATTGAATGCATGTGTATGTGATACGCGTTAAATCACTTCACGA
Source organism: Sipha flava (assembly GCF_003268045.1). NCBI lineage: Eukaryota > Metazoa > Arthropoda > Insecta > Hemiptera > Aphididae > Sipha > Sipha flava. The sequence goes on along the minus strand of NW_020272962.1, from coordinate 343,238 downwards.
ATCTCCAAGTACAATGAGAACTCGTCGTTACTGTTGTAAATACAGCACGGGAAAATGTTCGTACTCAGACATGAATTTGTCTCGAATTTCTCGTTTAAGTCTAAAAATATAGTTAACGCGCATGTGTAATATAATAACTATACACACACATATGTATATATAATAACGATGTTATATTATATTATTTAATCCGTAATGTATTAAGTCGATTATTATACACAGACGAATGTGTATTTTATAAATAGTGAGAGATTAAACGAAAAATGGGAACAGAATAGAATAATATTGATAAATAAAGCTTGACGGTGAAAAGTAGTGCGTGGGCGATGTATATATTTACTTGAATTTACGCGAAATTTAAAAAAAGAAAAAACCTTTTGACACCTTATGGATAAAATTTCTAACTTCCATTAGCGGCGTAAATGTGTTTGTACAACTCTTTACAAGCAAGTTAATACTTTCTTAGTTTATTTCGAATAGAAAAAATAATAATAACATAATACTCCGTCAATATCGCCGCGTTCTGACCGTGATCGGATATTTTATTTTCTACCATAATTATTATAATATTTACATTTTTTTAAAACTTCAAAAATCGTCTAACATTTGGTTTAGGTGAAGCGAGACCGTCTCTACATGATGATATATATATATATATACTATATACTTGCATGTGTGCGTGCGTGTGTGTGTCCACATGCCACTCGGAGATTATTTTATTCGGCATAAACGTTCGTTTGGGATGATATTTTGTACACAAAATATTTTATCGTAATCGCGTCACGTATTTGAGATTTCACGTATGCGAAATAAAATTAAACTATATATTTAGCAATAACGTACAATGTTGTTCTAATTGTGACCAAAACATGTAATATATATAATATGTATATTATCCGTACAACATACTAAAATAATTGCACGAAAAAAACAGTGTTTCTCTAAATTCAAAGACCATTTCCAGAGAGATTAACGATAAGTACGTGGTATGTTATGCGTGTGTGTGTATGTGTTTGGTAAGAAAAAGTTTATTGTTATAAGCAAAAAAATTTTAGCGAGTGTGTAGAAAGAAAAAAAAAAGAGGAAAAAAAAGATGTACGATAAAATGGCAAATCGATCGGTCTATCAATCACACCTTTTTTTTTTTTTTTTTGTTCGTTTCACATCAAACACACCGTCGCTATATTATTACAGCATGATAATATATTGGAAATTCTAACACTATATTATCCACAAAGATGTGAGTGTTGTATTTGCTTGTGTAAGGATAATGTTAACCGAAAGTCACCCTAAAATAATATATTATCATCACTCGAATTTTCGGCGAGTCTTCTTTCCTCCCAGTCTTCTTGATAACTAAAAACACGTCACGTCGTTTTATACACGGACGACTCCCCGAGTCGTGGACACTTTGAAACATTATATTACACACTCCAATGGTATTTCATCCCGACAAAGAATAGTGTTCCCAACACCACGGCGGTGTCCTCTTAGCTGTCATTTCAAAGTTTCCCACCACTCCGGACGCGCTTAAAATTGTTATAATATTATTATATTATTTCTAAAAATCAATTAAAGAAGAAAAAAAACACAAGTTTTTAACAAGTATTGAAATCAAATAATATATCGAGAGAGAAAAAAAGAGATTATGATATAATAATAATAATAAAAAACAGAAAAAAAATAATAGGTAAAACACCATTCCCGTACTAATCGCTTTTTTTGTATATTTGAGCCATTTGCCGGTCTTCCTCGGGCAAATCGTTGTCGGTCCAACCGTATACGTTGGTCGGCGGTGGCGGAGGCGACGTCGTCGAAGCGTCACCAGCGCCCGTGTTCTTGCGCGTGCCGTCGCCCGTGCGCAGCGCACGTTTGTTCACCAGCTCGGCAGGCACGGTCTTCAGGTCGTACGCCCACCCGATCAGCGAGAACATGTCGATGACCAACGTGGACAGGTTCAGCTTGTAGTCCAGCAGCTCGGCGTTCTTGTAGTCCCACGGGAACGTATGATGGTAGTTGTGCCACCCGTCGCCGCATGTGGCCACCGACACCAACATGTTCTCGGTAGGGTTGATGTTCCTGCGGAAAAACAACGACCGCGGACGGTCCACGAATCACAATTACCGTTACACCGTGTTCACAGGATCTGAATATTGTCACGCGCTACGGGGTCGTTTCCCGGTTGTAAACGCGACGGCGATGTATGTAATTTGGTACGCATGTTCAACGCGGCTAGTTCGGCGGGACCACGGTGTTAACGTTAGGTCGGTGCGACGGACGGGCGGAAGGACCACGGTGGACGGGCCGCTGAACAAACCCGATTTACGGGACAAAAAGCAATCCATTTCGGGGTACCGCGAAAGGGAGCAGACAAAAGCAGAAAATTGACGGTTCAACGACATCTACGGTTATCCCGAGGGATTTCGTCACATTCGAGTGCTATACAACGAATACTCACGTGAATATAAAATACGTCGCGGCGTTGTAGTACATTTTTCGTATATAGGTTTGAAAATACTTTCGGAAAGAACAATGAACAATGTTTGAACAAATTTGAACAATGTTCTAAACTATTATCTCGCGAATTTAAGTTTAGAAAAAAAAAAGCCCGCTCGAGTGCACTATAACACGGCGAACAAACGTACGTGCGATCACAAGGGTCGTGTTTCGGAGTCCTCAGCGAGCTTACGAATAAATGCCGTAATCCGTTTGATCCGGACTCTTGAATTCCGTACAACGAAAAAATGTTTGAATCCAACGTTTACGATGAGATAAAGAAAATTCGAATCGGAAATCGAATTGAGACGGAAATTCGGATCGTGACCGAGATGTACAAATAAACAGTTTACACGTAGAAGTAAACAAACAAATGCTCATTAATCACATTCATTAAGATTAATAATGATGATTAATCATAATTAATTATAACGTTTATAATCATTAATTACTGTTTGTTTATTTCCTCGTATTATTCATGTACAGATTTACAAGTTGTTAAACCGTTTATTAATTTTCATTCAATTTCGTATTAACTCGCATCCGGATCGGTTTCAATCGGGCGCCGGTACCACGTTGAGGGGAGGGGTGGGTGTAGAGGATGGTAGGGTATTTCGGGAGCGAATCCCCACTCACTTGTCGTACGGTCTAAGTCCCCACATGTGCGCGGCGCTGTTGATGAGGAACGTGGAGTGCAACGTGAGCACGTGGCGGAGCTGCGCGGCGACCAGGTGCGCGACCAGCAGGTCCTCGCCCCACAGCCACCACGGCAGGACGGTGGGCAGCGCGTACGACAGGAGGAACGCGAGCGGCGCGTACAGCCTGTACTGCCACATGACCACCCAGTCTGCCTCCATGTCGGCCATGTCGACGGTGTTCACCTTGGACTCGAACGCCGGGTGCGGCATGATCAGCGCCCATCCGACGTGCGAGTAGAAGAACCCGCGGTTCGAGTTGTGCGGGTCCGCGTCCGTGTCCGTGTACTTGTGGTGCAGCCGGTGGTCGCGCACCCAGTTGTACACGCTGTACTGCACGCCAACCGTCTGGCTGAGGGCCATCAGCACGCGCAGCGGCCACTTGGCCTTGTACGCGTGGTGCGACCACAGCCGGTGCGCGCCGGCCGTCACGCCGATCGACGACATGGTGCCCCACGCCATCGCTGCAACCGCACCGAAACAAAAACACGTTTTCGGTCAACTACTGAAGCAGCACGAGTACTCGGAAGCACAAGTTCTGTAGGCAATAATCGGTAATACGCCACACGAGGGTCGACCGGACTTCCCAACCGAATCACGCGGTGTTATGTTGTTCGAATCATTCGGAAAACGCGTATCTGGGGCAAATCGTGAAACGTAACATTGCACTGATCGCGTAAACGTTGATCGACAGATTACAGATTCCTCGTGTTCGTTAAAAAGTTTCCACTCGTATAGTGTACAAAATATGCTTTTATTAATATTTCATATATTGATTTGGTCTTGTGTTACGATTTTAAATTCTGAACGAAACGTGGATTTTTAATATTAACTTACGATTAATTTAATTGATTTCCCAACAGTTTCCTTAATAATTGCGAAAAACATACGTAACGTAATAAAAATATTTACGGCATACAGGTTTCAACAAAATAGAGACTTAACATTTTCACTGAACAATCGTATCACCGTTTGTTATAGATGGTATAATATTCAAAAGATTTTGAACTTTTTTTTAAAAAATGTCAATCAAATAATTTCAGTAAGACATTAAGTCTTGAAAATATAAGTATAATATTAAGCACTTTAGACATATATATATTACATATTAAAGAAAAAAATTGAGCTTAATATCAAAAAAAAAAAAACAAAAATCACTAGCATTTTAATATAAAATTTAAACGAAACGATAAAAATCATGAAAATCCGCTATATTGTTGTAGTAAAAAATTCATGAATTTTTCTATTTTTATTTTAAAGGGTATTTTCATTTAAATTTAAGTAAAATTTTTTAGCAACAAAAAAAAATGACTGGAAAAAATTTCTACGCTATGACAGATTCATGACAACTATGACAACTCCAACCCGTTCACATTTTCAAAAGAGTATTATTTGTATTACTAAAAATAAGTTATCATTACTTTTTTTAGAGTTCCATTATATACATTTCCCAAGCCAAAAATATAAACAGTTAAAACAATTTTGATATATTTTTCATAAAAGGACCAAAATATAAAATAACAATTAGGTTTTTTCATTATTAATTTTGCAAATAATCAAATTTAGTTTATCATTGACAAAATTAGATTCTCTAAGTTTAGAAATCAAGGTGTTATAAAATTGAAAGATGAAATAAAATATTTGGGTTTTTGATGGATTACGACAACTAAGATTTATTATTCATTCTTTATTATCTCGTTAATTTCTTCTACTAATTTCTCAAAGTTTAGTGAAGAGTTTATCCTTTAAAAATCATACCAAATCTTTAGTGCCTCAGCGAGGTGAAAATAAATTAAAAATATTAATAAATTGTATGTATAAGCTGTTATGAATTACAATTTTTTCTACGCGTATCTAATATTATACACTTAAAAGTAAATCAATGATGTTAATTTCAAAATCTAGGTTCTAATATTCGAAACCCAATATCCGAAATCATGAACAACCCACAAACGTCACTGATAAACATTATTATTTAATGGAAAACCTAGAAAACTTACCGAACATAACGGTGTACAACTTCACCTGACCAGTGACACATAGGTAAAGACCGGCCAGTGCCAGTAAATGAATGCTCAAGAAAAACAATCGTCGACGCCTCGTACTGAACACGTCGGATTTGGACAGGACCAATTCGTCGGCGGGGGGAGGACTGAAAGGACTGCTCCTCACCCTCGGGTTCATCGACAGCTCGTCTGCAAAATGAGTTTTTGATGAGCACCGGATGCCGGAAACACGGTGTTTATTACGCAATGTACTAACGCCAAAATATGATATAAGCTCGCAAACTGTAGTGCTTGACTAGAGCGACGATTTCGTTGATTTTGAGGAAAGCTTGACCTTTCCAACATTGTTTCTCAGTCGAATCCGACATGCTGGGCCATCCATTCGTACAACCGTTCGGGATCTTCCTTTCCTCCCTGAGTATGGTACTCGAGTCTGTAGCGTTAGGGCTCATTCTGAAAATGTTTTTACTACATTACTTCAGTAAACTGTTTCTACACTTGACATTTGACCACAGTTCAGAGACGTCTACGGTAAAAAAAAAAATGCTCGTTACCAAATCGTTATGTACCTAATCGATTTTCTTCGTCAGCGTAAATGTGATTAATGTTACTTGTACATTTTTGTCACTCTCGACAAGGTAATAAACGATTTTGATCTGCAAAACAAAAAAAAAACCGGAATAACGTTAAAATGTCTAAAGCTGTATACCGTATTTTTTTTTTGGAAAATGTCCAATAATTAAAACGCATAAAACTAATGTGATTTATGCAAGTGGTCTACTACGTCACGGTTTAAGAATTCATTGTACACATTGGGGGATTAATCAGCCTCTATATATTTATTAACGAATTTCTGCCCTTCTAACAAACAACGCACGTAGCAGCGTTCTATTGCAGCTCGAAATCGTATATTTTGGTACTTATAAGTTCTGTCGTACGCATGACTAGTAGATTACAAACAATTATGCAAAATTATTGTACAGCGACACATATATTACGTATATATTAAACCCGCAGCAGAGTATAAACGAAAATGGAGGTCAAGTATCATCAATGAAGTTGTCAACACCGTTTTAGCGTTGGCGTTATTTTATTTTACATTAATGGCAAATACTTAGGTGATTCGAATCGCTGTACAGTAGCGCTCTGCATAGTTCGGTCTAGTACGGTCCTAACACAAAAACTATTGAATCGTCGGTTTGGTCCGATTCAATAATTTTTAGGAGTAGTTCGGTCCAGTCTTCAGATCTAATGCATTATTTTCAGTCCGGTCCGGTTTCAAAAAAATAAAATGAAAATTAGTCCGGTCCGGTCTCAGTTCGGTTCCAATCATGGTACTTAAAATCTAAATATAGATATTGTTATGAAAACAAATAAAACAAAAAAAACCTACAAATTTAGGTAAATATTTATTTATAAAGTTGGGTAGTTTGGTCCAGTGTAATACTAAACGCATCATATGATACGGTCTGGACTAATACAGACTGAACCTTACGGACCGGTCCATAAACTGTCCAAAATGTTTTAAGATCGAACCGAAAGTCTGGTTCATGGTCTACTTTATTAAATGTTATTTAATTACTGAATTACTAAAAATAATATGAAGTCTTCTGTTCGGTCTAATTTTAGTGTTTGATTAACGTTTAAGTGTGGTCCGGTCCGACTTCGGTCCCTTGGTAAAATTTAAAGTCCGGTTTGGTCTTTAAAATAACGGACCGTGCAGAGCACTACTGTACACGTACTCGCGATGAGACAAACGAAACCCCAAAATAGACATCTACACAAACCAATCATAGGCATGCATTAATTAATAATCATGGGTTTAAAATAATAAAAACAAGTAAGGAAGTAATATTTCACGTTTATCCAAAATCCACGATATTTTTGATACGCCATTTATTTATTATGTTGCATATTACTTTATAATTTTACATGATTTACTTTTCAATTTTTAAGTTTTTCTTTAAAATTTCAAATCGGTTCCCACGTAGTGTAATTTCCAATTTGCTTTCCGAATTTTTGAAAAAAAAACAAAAATTTAATTTTTCCTACCTATAATAATTATATTATCTCTGTACGATTCTTTAAGTTCGATCATTTAAAATACATATTGTTTGCCCCTATTGTTCATTTCAAATTTTGATGGTGAATACAAGGTAAAATATATGACCTGACATTGTAAATTCTTCGGCATTATGTATTCACGAACACAAAACACCTGTTATTCTAAATATATCACCGTTCATTATGATATTGTTTACTCCTTTATTAATACCAAACGTTGCAAAAAGCAAACACTTATTATCAATTATTCATATTTATATTCATTACCTTTGAACGTGACATTGACTGAATAATTACGACTATTTAAACGATTGAGGTTTATTGAGACATACATAACTTGTCAAAATTAAGAGCTAAAAATTATTTACGTAATGCCATAAATTAAGTATACATCGTGTAACATGTTCTTATGATAAATTATCATAATAATAATTGCTTCCGTTTAAGAAACACAGACTGAATACAAACCTTTAAAATGTCCATAATGGTATAATTTATTATTTAAGTTTCAATAATACCTAATATATTACATAAGAACACACAAAACATTTATATTTTAACCCGATTTTCGCTCAGAATCTTTTATCGATTACAATGTACATATTACTTTTAAAAATATTCAAATTATAAGACTAGCATAATATACTTGAATCCATTGTTTTTTTTTCTTATTTTACTTTTTTAAACAACAAAATAAAAGGAAACAAATAAAATCATTTAGATAAAACATAATTAAAAATGTCATATACTACTATGTAAATCGTATTTTATATTCCCTGCGGTGTGTAGCGAAAAAATAAATGTATATACCTTACGTAATATCATAAAACGATGTACTATATTAAATGTTAAGTTTAATAATAATAAATAAATACATAATATATTGGACGTGTGGTTGACAGCCAGTGAACTCCGGGGTGAATTCCGATGGGGAAAAATGTATTGAGTATCGACAAACGATACAAGAAAATTATGTTTTACACAATACGATATTGACCTAAATGCGTAGGAATGAATATCTACATTTGCTGCGTGAAACAAAAGATTATTTTATGTAAATTTACAGGATAAGAACAGCTTTCATCGTGGAAAGCTGGCAAAAAAAATAACTGTTTACTTTTGCAGCTGATACATTTTTTTATCATTAAAAAACGATGGCCGATGATCGTAAATACACATTATGTATTATAACATATCAAAGGATTCACAAAGGATTAAAATATTTCACACACACCACTGTAGATGTGCACTTCGTTATACTGTATATAATAGTACGGTGCGATTGAACCCCCGCATGAACCGTACAGGGGTAAAAATCATGATGGTAGAAGTGCGGCATGTGCCCAGACCAAATCGATAAATCGCATGGGTTTCATTCGGGCTGCAATGAGAGAAAGTGAAAAAATAAAATTCTGTGCAAAAACGTTCTTGCGAACCATTTTAGTTCGCAAGAGCGTTTTTGAAAAGATGCAATATGCATAATAATCGAAATAACAGGACATCGAGCACTTCTCATCCGTCATTTAACGTCGAGTATTCGATAAAATAATAAACGACGTTTTGGTGCAATTTCGAAAGCATGGACACCTTGGGTTTTTTTTAACACCCTCGATTTAAAGATTGGCGTCCTTAAATTACGCTCGTGAATACATGTATTACGAAATCACAGTAATTTGTTTTACGATTTCAGCATCCACAATTCACCCCCCCCCTCTCTCTCCTGGGCGTTTGGCTCGGAGACTCATATACGCCGCGATTACATTCGAATCCGTATGTTTACGATAAACGGTATAAAAATAAAAATAAATCCGCTAATGAGAAATTTACGTACGTATTTTATTTGCCTGATCCTTTATCCTGAGTGATATATTTAAATACATATAGTTCCGAACAAAAAAAAATCCAACTCGCAACCTTATACGGATTTGCACACGTATAGCTGCACATGATATTACACGTACTCGCTCACTCACGTGTACCTGGAAAGTGTGTGATATCCAAACGATATCATCATTGACATTTGAGTAGATTTTTTGTCTCTATCCGACTAATTAAATTATCGTTGCACATGGCCGCAGGCGGTGCTCGACAATATGCGCCGGAAGTATGTTTTACTTCATGTATTATTTTTGTGTACAGTATCGGAAGCGGATTATCATTACTACGGTTAAGGTAAGGGTCGTATCCGCATTTATAAGGTGTATGCAAGTCTACAGACAGAACGAATAACGACAGCTCATCTAAACGGATCCCTCTGTATATGTACCTATATATTATAATATAGTGTATATTGTAATACCTAACCTTTTTTCACACGTTTTTTTTCAAACTTTCGTCTGAAGGCAGTTAGAGTAAATTTTTAGTCTTGATTTGTACGAGAACGGCCATCAACGATAATAGTGATGTATAAAACATTAATTATTTTTGATAATTGGTTTCTTTGCTTGTTTCGACGTTCAAATTGTTTACAAATAAAAAAGTTAATAACCTCAAATACAACCATTAAAAATTAAAACATTTATGTGAAGTTTATATGAATAATGCAATATATCAGGACTCAATAAGAAATACTAAGTTTTATTAGAAAGTTATTACAAAAGTCTGTCTTATTTAAAGAGATATTGACTGATCCGTGATAAAACAATCCTTTAATGTGATAAGTCTTAAACGCTACTTTAACTAGCTTCCTTATAACACATATCAATCGAAAGAAAACTTTTTAACTACTATGGCACGTATATGTATATATAATTTATAAAATTTAATATCGATAAATATTAACAAATTTAAAATACATAACATATGTATACAGGCAGTACATCATTAGTAGGTACTCTAAAGTTACTTCCATTTAATTTTAGTAACATAATTACTAGAACATACAGGCATTAAACATTTAAATTATTTATTATTTATCTTATGGTTTCTGCGTATTTCTCTTGGTTTTTATTCTTTTTTTTTTTATCTAAAGGTAAAAAATAGATAACTATTAAAATTGCAAACATTTCCTAAAATATGTAATAATAAGAACGAAGTATAAGTCATCGCAAAACATTAATTCAAAAACATGAATAGGTATGCAAAATTGAGTTTTCCATTTTTGTCATGTTATTTTAAAAAACAAATACCATTACAATTGAAAGTTTTACGGGATAATTTATCTTAAGAATTTAAATTCAATTTTAATTCAATTCGGAATAATAAAATTATAATAATAATCATTATGACATAATTTATAACAACGGTATACGGTTAGAAAACGCTAAAATGATTAATTAAACCACTATCGATTAATGTATAAATAATAAGCATACTAATAAACTCTTTTAACCATACTCTACCCAGTACTAGAGTTGCGAGGACGGTGTTGCAATACCCGCTACCTATTAATGACCTTTTTATATAGTTGGCAATCATCAACGAATCGATTAATATTAATATGGTAGATTTTTGTTTTAGGTATCGGTCGGCAAATTCGTATATTTATAACCTCCCCATCATTATTTGAAAGTACCGGCCCTAACTCGACGTAGTATTTTCCTCACGATTCGCTCATCAATAGGTATAATAAAATATATAACACGACGCGCATAATAAGTTTACACTTTTAAGAACAAAAAAAAAAACATTCAAATCAGTTTCTATGGTTACAAATTTGTACAATTATTGTTTATTGGCGCGTTAACATAAATAAATATTATAATATATATATATACCAAGTACAATTTTATACCAGGCAATTATTATGTAACGATAGGCACAGCCATTTCTCGACTAAACTAATTTCATTTTCGCTGGAATATAAATTAAACTGTCTGTTTACTCTACGAGCCATGAAAATTGTTGCGTTTCGTACATATGTTATTACGATTATTATTATATTGTTCTATGTTAAATGTTTCCAATCGACTATTTGTCCGTACTGCAATGTCGTAGTCTTAACACACATATATATATATTAGTAGAATTCGATAATATGTTAATTTTATTCGTCAACGTTGCTGCATCACCGAGAACGCATATATTATTTTCACAAGTAATCTTTTGAAAAACAATATTACCTATACGGAGAATACATATGCATTCCGCTTTAAGTATGCGTATCCACTCGAAAACGCGACTTCGCCGATGAAATACAAAATAATAGGAACGATGACATCCACTGAAAATATTATATTATTTTTTTTTACGTTATATGTAGACGGTATTTTTCCACGGACGTCGGGAACGAATGACACGACCTAATAAAATCGTACAGGATACGTATACAAAATAATATTTCATTCCAATTCAACAGGAACGCGTATAAATATCATATACTGTTTTTACCATCGAGATTATTATTGTAGAAGGGCTGTGCGTCTCGTATTACGTACGTAAGTCGTGTATGCCAATCGATTTTTACGGCTTAACCGGCTATCGTGTAACGGTGTGTTTGTATATATTTTTAGCGAACATTATCATTCCCGCGTGATCCGACAAACACGTTCAATACGTAAATGCGTGCGTGAAATAAAACATAACGCAGAATATTGTCGATGACGGGCCGCGGGACGACTTGTAGTGCTCAGATAAATGGCGCGAAAGGAACACAAGGAATCGGGTTGAATCACTCACCCTCGCCCCGTAAAAAAACCCCCGTTCGACTTTTATGTAGAACACAACGTACAGTACTGGCACTTTCTATAGTGCGTTACTGTTTCGTTTTCTTGCATTGAACCATTTTCATTAATTTTATATTACTTATCGGTAACGGGTAGAAGACTAGTATTTTAACTCTGGTTGAGCGTGCTGTTCAACAACGCGTGAAATATATTACAAATAATAATTATTCGTATTGAGTAGATTAAAAATATGTTCAAATGATATTTAGAGCGATTTACGGCCGTATAAAAGTATTATATAGGTGTACACGTAAATTATATTAGTTACAGCAATAGGCAGTCCGCAGAAGGGAAATAACTGGACCGCTAAAATTATTTTGCTAGTTTTAAATTATTGAATTGCAAGAAGATATCTCATTGCAAATGAACAGCACTTCGTCTACTGAAGATTTTTGGACAAAGTATGTCTAAGATAAATACATGAACTGTAAAATCCTGGCTATAAAATTAGCTACTATGTTTGGCTCCACAACTGAAACTTCGTTCTCCAAAATTACGTTTTTAAAAAATAAACACCATTCAAGATTAATTCAATTTTAAAACACTTTACGCGTCATTTTTTCTCCAAGAGTACCAGATTTTAAAAAATTAGCTCAAGAAAAGAAATGTCATTTTTCTCATTAAACTTCAATAAACAATTTTGTTATTATTATTGCTATGAATGTATACTAAATAAATGTATTTATAAATAATTAATATTAAATAATTTGTCTTGTTATGTGTTTTCAATACATAAATAAATACATTATTGATAGAATGACGTTTAAGTTTTTTCTGACACTCCAATTTTTTTTTTTTTTTAATTATCTAGACCGCCATTGAAAAATAATTGCCGACACCTGAGTTGTAGTGTACCAAAGCGTGATTTCCGACGGGACGAGGATGGGAAAAAAAAAAGAACGCGGTGCGAGAATAACACGGGAAACGCTTTTGAAAGACCGAAAAACGACGAAAACAGAACCGTACGTCATCCGCGCGTGCAACGCTGGAACCAGTAACAGTAAGCCGACAACGCGGGGGCATAATAACAATAACACAAGTATAATAATAAGCCGCCTCTTTCTGCGCGGCATAATAACGCGCGTAACGCATTCGAAAGCGTTTTAACGTCGTGTTCCGCGTTAGGACGGGATGACATAGATATTTAGTTTTTTTATTCTCTCGAGATTTTTTTATTTTTTTTTTTTCGCAGTTCATTTATTTATACACGTCGGTACGTATATTTTGTTTCCCCCCCCCCCACTCCCATCCCGTATTTTTCGTAACAGCGGCCGCCACTCGTACCTGGCCTGATTGCCATGGCCCCGGCGGTCGGCAACCTTCTTCCACGTACACGGCGGCGGCTGTACGAATCGCTTTAAAATTAGATTCGGATTTGGCATGGCTTCACGTATTCCGTCTTGCCCGTCGTCCGGCACCGGCACGCACACGCGCATCCTTCAAATGGTCAAAATTTCGTTGTTCGCAAGACGTGGCGACGACCACGATTATAATTGTTATTTTTTTTTTTCCATCTAATTTCATTATAAATTATCATGGTCCGTCCGTAATGTCGTCGAAAAAACACTTTCGTTTGCAGTGGCCAACGTAATGTTATTAACACTTTGTCGGCCATATTTTTTCGGTACGTCTAATAAACGGATATCGAAGAACGTAAAATAATATCATTCTGTCAATAACGTGAAAACCGTTTAAAATACCAACGTAATACGCAAAGGAGTAATTTTAACAATAATACAATACTGGTAATATTTAAAAAAAAATGTAACTCCGATCGTAATGCAATGCTCCAACAATGTTTGTTTTTTTTTTTAATTTTGACTAAGCCAAGTTACATGTATTCAAAATGTACTTCCGTAATACAGAACAACGGTAAGAGTTCAATACAATTCAAATCGAACAACATGTGATACAGCCAGTCATTGTCGCAAGACTTACAACTGACTTACAATGCAAGTACAGTTCGTGTATTATAATGATTTATTATAATTATATATTAGAGTGTTCAACTATGGAGTTACTAAGGTTTATACTGCTTGGAACATGAAAATATATGTACCTACTTTGCATTCGATAAATCAAATTGTGTTTCGTATTCGATTTAATTTAATTCAATTCAATTTGTTCTTATAGTATAAATGGATACTATTTAAATGTTTACCGATGTAGACATATCCTTAAATATCCTTTTTTTACACCCACGTTCAGACCTTTTCAATATTTTACTATTTTTATGCCTATGGATGTTTAGCTCTATTATTTACACCATTCCGCCGTCATTAATTAGACGCCATAAATATTAAACATACTAAATGAACATACAAGTAATATATACGTGTACGTTTGCGCGTGATTAAAAATTATTTTGAAATCAAAAACGGTATTTACAATCGATCTAATATTGCTAGATTTAAGTATAATAATGTACTGTAAGTTATAAAACATGCACCACTGATGGGTAACTATTGCGGAATACTAATAAAATTGCTATTCCGTTTTTATTAAAACGGCCATTATCTATAGGAATGTCTCTTACATCTGTTCATGTGGTACAATATTATATACTGTACTAAAATGATCAAGCATTCAAAATGCACGTGACACATAAATGTTGAATAATATCCAATCTTTGTGATAAACTGCGTTTCGATAATAATAAAATGTATTTGTATACATTTAATTTCTTGGTTAATCATTTTTAATTGACCACTATAGACAAAGCCGAATCTGGGAATCTATGGGACCACCCCACTGAAATTTCTTCAATATTTTACAAATCATTTACGCTTGGATCATAATATGCGTTTTGTCGGTTACAGAATGATACAGTCCCGATCGATCGCAATCGGGAAGATCTATGCGTTTTATCGGTAACATTGGTATCGGTGAGATTAAAAATCGTGTCTAAAGGTACGGTTTCCTAGTTGTGACTAACGTTGCGGTTGGTGAAGAATATTATTGTGAAGAGTACAGACGTGTGTTTTTGGTAAACTAATTTTCTGTTGTAATAATTATTGTTAACAAAGTACCGATGGAGGAAATCAATTTCAATTCATGATTTATTTTCCACATTTTATTTTACTTGACTTATTTTAATTGCGCAGACGATTAAGATATACATTTGTCTAGATGTTAAAAAAATTAATAAATCTTGTTGTTGTTACATTTTTTAAATTTATCAAACATCTTAGACCTTCCCCTTCCAAAAAAAAATATAGATACGGCCATGACTATAGAACTGTACTATTTTTCGGTGTCATGTTTAAGTTTAAACGAAATGGAGTTGGTAAAATTGATCTCCATTCGGCGGGTGTTAGGAAATAAATGTATAATCGTACCGTTTCGATGTTATTTATTTACAAAAAAAGACGTGATTTACACACATGAGAATCCGTTCACGTTCCACCACCCCCGATCACTCTCAATCCGCTTCGGAGTGTAAAACATAACCTGGCTGCCGCCAATATTTTACTCTAAACAACGCCTACGCGTGCATACGTATATAATAGGTACACATCCGGACGGGTCTGTTGTAGTAGTCAAACGGACGTACCGTATGTCTCCCACAATCCCCCCCCCTCCAAAAATCCCACGGATGCAGTCCCTCTCACTCACGTCGTCGTCGGCGCATTGAATTATTGTCTTCGACGGCGAGCATTCCAATTGGATTCCTTCCAATTATTACAAACGATCATACCGCACGGACGCACGAAATGTTAAACGACACATTTTGCGTGTTGTCGTTGTGGTACACGGCGTACATTAAACACATCACATTTTCCATTGGAATTACCGCGAATCGCCCGATGAACGCAAATGTATATGTCACGTATGATTTTAAACCGTGACGATAACGGACGGTCTCAAACTCCAACCAACACTAATACAAAATAGTTGTGACCGTTCAAATCGATTGATTTTAATTTCTTTCTACTTAAACGTTTCGAACAACATTTATAACAAGTAACTTCGTATCGATCCCTTGAATCCAGGTTGTATTAATAAACGGAAAAGCTTTAAATTATAAAACCATTAATATTTTTAAGATTGATAGTAATCCAATTATTTCAGTACAAAGAAAAAAACAATCAAAATAAATGAACTGGTAAGTTACTAATTGATATTAACAACAAAATGTTATTTAATTCGATAAAATTGGTATTTCAATCAATAGACAAAATATATTCAGTTTTTAATACGTGGTTGAAGAACTAAACCATTTATAATAAGTATTCGATTATAAAAATAACTATAAATCATTTAGGTACATTATGAGAATTATAGTTAATTTTATTACAATTATAGTTTTTATATGATATCAATTTAAATAGTTAAAATTTGTTAAAATTACAATATTGACAATAATTGTTAAAACAAATCAATTAACTACGATTAAAGCAATACAACTTAAGAATATAAATTTATAAATTAAAATATTCAAGTTATAACCAACACATTGACTTCGATTTATAGAATTCATATGATTAAATCATTATACTCATTTATAATGATACTAAAAATCGAGATGCATACATACATTATTTCTATAGTTAAAATTGAACATTTATTAAAAAAAAAAACTCAAATTTATAGGATAAAATCGTATTAATGTATTTTGTACTTTAACGTTCATTAGAAAAAAAGTAATGACAACGTACACAATATCTTCAACTAACAAACTCGTATTAACAAGAAATAAAATTATAATACGTATACTATAATGCATATTTAAAAACACGAAATTAATTTAAAAACAAATCAAACATTTTTTAGTTATTATCTATAGATTATAAATATATAGGAATGAACAAAAATTATACTTTATTTATACTATATTTTAGCGATTCCGATATATGTAAATAAAATATAATTTTAAACGCTCATAAAAAAGTTATTTTAAGTTTTGCTGACATTCGAAAAACATTTTTACGTCTTAAGTCCTAAACATTTCAGAATTCACTAAGAAAATAAATGTCGTTTTTATATATCCATTTATTTACATAAGTCACTCTACAAATATTATGACTTTAACGGCTGCATTAAATCTCCAAAGGCGTAAAATAAAAATTATACTTTTTTTGGTATACAAATGATAACAATATATTATGAACTTAATATTAATATTCATTTCTACTAAGTATAAAATAGTGCTCTTTTTTAAATTTTTAACTTCTAGATTCTAGAATCAAAGTTAATTTGAAATTCTTTAGAAATCAAAACATTTTTAAAAAGTAGAAAATTATCGAATAAGTATTAAGTCGAGTCGATGATTATTTTTAAAACACGATTTTAAATGAAAATTTAAATTATGTTCTTTGGAATTAGTTTCTGATAAAATTCATACAATCATTTTAACCAATACATAAATACATGGTTTGTATATACATAAATAAATTATTTCTCATACTTCGATTAAACTCAAAGCAAAATTAATTAATAAATAGTAATAAAAACCATAATTAAATGTATTTAAGAGTGATTTCGAGATTGTTCTATTCTATTAATTTAATACAATGAACATGCCAGATTTCATGTAATCACAAGTAACTATAATTAAGTATATTATTTCTTTTGAACTCTTTTATCTCTGAATTAACTTTTAATAGCTGTGGTTTAAACATTTTGTTAGGAAATCATATTTAACTCTTTTTTTTTTTTTACATGTTCTACGTATTATTCAATTTTTGAAAAGACCGTCTTTCATTGGCGATTTTTGAATATAAAATAAAACAAATTTAAATTAACGGCCAATTGAACGTGTTCATTTTTTCATGGAATTTTAACATAAACGGGTTCACTTTAAAAATAAAATTAACATGAACGTAAACGAGTTCGATTTTTAAGTGGACATTCTGAACACTGGTATCATTACAATATGTTAAAAAATAATCAGTAACACATTATAATGATTGGACTCGATGGTTTACAATCACAAATAATGAATTATGACCATCAAAGTTGTAATCAGTTACTACTTATGATAAAATTTAATAGGTACCCACTAATTTTTGGAACTCTATATAGGCTTAGGTTAAAAAATCAACCAATGGTTGATAATTCATATCGCATCGATTAACGGCTGCGCGTTTAGTCTCTATTACATTGGGAGGATTTACTCGTTAGTCGATAGCGATTTTACTCGCTGTCACTAAATTCAATTGGGTAATAGACCTACTCGCATTGCTAATTGAGAGCCAAGCTAATTTGTCGCAACTTGCAGGCTTTTGTACATTCCGGCAAATAAAATCGTTTTGTGTAATCAACATGGCTAGCAAAATCGCTAGTGCGGTTGCAAGATTTTGGAGGCTGTAGTTCATGCAGGTGTTGTTATTATTTCTCATTTGTTGCGTCCGGAGTTAGAACAAATGAAAACTTGATTACAATCAAGACACATGTTTTGCATTCCAAAGTAACGGATATTACTCGTAAATTTTTAAAAAAATCACTTATATTTTTACCATTCCACTTCGTCGTTTAAAAATGAAAAGAAAATACCTGACACTCAAACGCATAATTAATATAATATTATTTTAGACATTTAAGAGTAATAATAATTATAATTTTTTGCCCAGCGTATGGTTATGACCACCAGCGAGCCAGCGAGTTTACGTGCTGAAAAGTAAACGGTACACGCTAAATCGCGCGTAACTTTGTTCGCTGACGGCTTTTGTAACAAATGCGAATCATTTGACACGAAAAATTAAAAAAATCAAATGCATCCTATTGTTTAATTAGCAAAAATAAAATTTTAGAAAATTATTATTACAAAATAAAATGAACAATGATCGGTTACATTGAAAATAATCAATAAAGTGTTCAAAATAATTATACTAAAAGTAAATGTAAACTGATGTTTTAAAACTAAAATCAATCACTAATGTTCTATAAAATGTTCAGCTCATCAATACAAACGTTTGAATCCCATTGATCGATACGGAAATTGCATGATGAAATTGCATTGTATATATATTTTTAATACTTAAATTGTTAGCTTAGTATATTATTATGCGAACTTAATGCAATTAAAAAATATAATCAATAATCATGAAATGTGTAGAATTCTATCGCATTTATAATACGATTCTCTGAATAATGCTGTTTAATATAATTAATATCGAGTTACTAAAAAACCAGTACCAAAAAAAAAAAAAAAAGCTTTGAAATATAGTTTCATACGTAATTTTCCTACGTTGATTGATGATTGAAATGTTCAAATTATAAAAAATTTCCGCGTACTTTATTAAAATATATAGTATATGTTACATCAATAATAATCAATATGCAAAACCCAAATAACTATACAAAACTTATCGTGATGAATAAAAGATTTCCATTGGAATTTATGCCGCAGTGTATACGTATATAAATCATAGAAAACGTGCTATATATGTACTTGAACATTCAACACGTATTAAAATATGGCTTATTGCAAATATGCATTGGGGAAAAAATACATGTTATTGTAAAAAGTTTTTATCGACCACACTCACGAGTTATGAAAATATTATATTCTCGACATTCACTAAAATAATATCGAAGACTACAGACGACAGACGAGCATCTATTGATTGGGGTTCCCGGGTTTAAAATAATAAACACAACACGTTGACATCGATACGAAATCAGAATTTTTCTTTGACAATTGTTACGGCTCACACTTGTGTAAACATTGACAGTTTCCTTTATTTTGACTGTAACAAGAAAACTTGATATCGAATATGATTATAGGCGTTAAAAGAAAACGAAATAGATTTTTCGGCGAACAAAAATGATTCCCAATACCACAACTTAAATGCCACGCAGATGGTTTATTTCTCGTCATTGTCATAAAACAAAACAATGAACATAAAAACAAAAAAAACAATATGAATTGATCGTATACAATGGAATCAATACGTTATAGTTTTAACTAATACAGGTTAAAAACTAGTTAAAAAACATTTCGCAAGCATTTCGAAAATTATTATTGAGATTACTTTAAATGTTTAATATCATAAAAGAGAAGCTCTGTTTCCACCTCTTTCATAGATTCAAACCTTTGTAATACTTAAGGCAGTGGTTCTCAAACTTTTTTGTCCGCGGAGCCCTTATATTTTCAAAAAAATTTACGGAGCCCCGAAAATCAGGAATTTATATTTATATTCAAAACAACAATAATTATTAATATTTCATATTGAGAAAAACACACAATTCAAAATTTCTTTTTTTTTTTTAAAGTTCAGATTTTGTCATTTACTGTGAAAACTGGTCATTTTACGTTGTATTGATAAATTTACTTCATTTAATTTTGTGAAAATACCAGCCAAGTTATGAAGTCATAATAACCAAATTTTATCAGAAGTCTTACTTGTAAATACAATTTGTGTCACTAAAACGTATATCTCGTTGCGCAATTCAAGTAATCATACCAGTGTTTTTCCTCAATAACTAAGAAATATAATAATATTTAAATTTAGATAATTAATATATGCCCACGGAGTCCCTAGACTTCTTCCGCAGAGCCCTAGGGTTTCACAGAGCACAGTTTGAAAACCGCTGACTTAAGGTGTATCTGCGGTAAACGAATATTTTTAGCAAAAGTTACAAAAATAAATATTTGAACGATTAATAAATAAGGTACGTCGAACACCTTTAATACAATTTTATAATTGTTAAGTTAATTAGAACTATTATTCTTATTCTTCTTCATTTGGCTCTTAATACTCTGTATTAAGTATAACTATTATTATTATATTTATTTAATTGTACATCATAATACTTTTTTGAGCTATTCATGCATAATATCATACATAAAACATGATAATAAATTGAAAATGTTTAACATCTAAGTTATTCTTAACGTAAAATAAAATAAATAAATGACAGTTAATCAAAATTAATTTAATTTAAAAGAATGCACTGTTTTAGTGACATTTGATTAGACTAAGAGGAATGAAATGATTTATGCCGTTCAAAAAATATTCATTCCACATCAGGTCAAAAAAAGTGTTTATAATCAAATGTTTTGAACAATATTATTTCGAAAAATACATTCTCGGAAAAGTTTTATTTGAAATAAGTTTCATCAACTTAAAATCCCACATTACAGTTCAAGTTCCAGAGGATATAAATTTACTATCGTAAATTAATCGTTCGCAGTATAATATGATATTTGGTCGGTTGGTTCTTGATTGTACGTTATAAGTACCAAAAAAAAAAAAGTAAAAATCACCGAAAACATTGATTTGCCGTTGAATACCGAGAGGAAGATACGTGGCCCCACGACAAATATACCGATTTATCTAAGTGCCGGCCTTTTTGACGCGATTTATAGTCATCTCGAGATGTCCGTACCTTCAATCTACAATCGATTTTTTACAGTTGGTATTCCGTTTCGGTATCGTATAACGATATTTGTAGATTTTCTGTCGACGGTATCCCGAGTAACGCTGTGTGGAATGTCTTAAAGGCATCTGTTTCGCACGAGTGAAAATAATAAAAATCGACGTGCGACAAACTGTGTCCTTAGAACGTTTCACGCATAATGGTATAATTAACAGGCGCCGCATTAACGATTTCGCGCGCTCGCATCCGTCAACACCGGATTTCGACGGCTTAAGTGCTGTGATTTGCAACGCGTGATTCTTCGTATACGTGTACTAATATAAAAATCTGAACGCGATAAAACGAAAGACAAATAGAGAGAGAGAGAGAGAGAGAAAGAGACGGATAGAAACAGATAGAGGAGTACAAAATTTAAAACACCGAAATCCGTTGACGCCAATACACGTGCATGTACGCGCACCTTAACAACAACACATACGAATAATATATAATATTACGTACGAATTACGTGCTCGCCGGTGACTGGAGTCGAAATAATCGTCGACGATTGCACCGACGACGACGTTTCGAATACGAATCGAATGGTATTTACGTGCGCGTAATACTGCAGTGTACACTGGACAGGTGTAATACGTGCGCAAACACAACATTCGGGCACACACGGATAAGATACGAAAGCACCGACACAAACCGCTTCTCGTATGCGTATACGTTCGAGGTGAACAATCACAGAATAAACTTCACCGACGGTCGAAAACCGTGATTGTTAAAAATATAATTTATTCGTTTAAAGTATTATTATATTGCTGTTTTTTTTTTTTTTTTTTATCCGGTGGCTAATTGATTATTAATATTATTATCATTGATTCATCTGAACGTTCACGAACGTAATAACCTTATGATTATATGTATCACCAATAAGATACCGATGTATTACGTACTCATTATTGCACACGACAAGAGTGCTCATTAAGTTGACGATATGTATCGTATGAAATTTTCCGAGTAACCTAGACTTTCGCGTTTGATTTCAAGTATACGAAAATTATTAAATTTAATCGCGTTATGTGTTCCTGTTCGATGAAAATCGATAATAAACATTACTTAATAAATGTAGTTTAAAAGTACACGGAAGTCGGAAGATGCACACACACACACACAAACTCATATTTAGTGAACCTGCAAAATATAATAGCTACATAATCCAATCCAAATTTAAAGTTTTGATTCTATCAAAATGCATCGTATGCAAAGCTGTCAATTTAAATGTCTCAGGTTTTACTTATATAATATATTATAGTTTCATAAAGTTGTAATGTGTCATATAATAGAATTCTAAAACATATTCAAGGTATCGTGTTTCTCGAAACCAATACATATTAATGATTTTTTTTTTTTTTTAAGATTATACAGGTGTCCCAGAATAATCCGACAAATACAATAACTTTTGTTTTATTTATTAATTTTAATTTTTTTTTTTTTTTTTTCATTACATAAATACTTAAGTCCTGCGCTATAACAAAATTGAGTTAAATATTTTTTTGATTTTTAAAATTCAAATTTGAAAATGTATTCTGCAGTTAAAAAAAAAAAACCAAAATTACCATTTTATAAACTGGATTTTTAAAAAAAAATGTTGGTGTTTGAAAATCTAATAAAGGTAAATCCGTTAATTTTTTATCATTAATTCAAATTGTATGAAAAAATTAACAATATTATTGTGTAACTATCATATAATTATTTATTTATTATTATTTAATAATAATAATTATTTAATTAACAAAGCAGATTATTTAAAAATTAGTTCATTCTTGGGATCTTTTGTACTGGTATTCTACCTTTCATCCTCTTGATATTGATTCAGCGTTCAACACTTTTTACGACGCTCTACACAAATCTATACTTGATTTTGTCCCAAAGTGTACATTCCGCAAATCGACATATCCACCTTGGTATTCCCATGAATTAAAACAAGTTGTTGCGTTAAAGAAAAAGGCCCACGCAAGTTTCAAGTCATCTCTCAGCAGCCATGACTACAAAGAATTCTCCTTTCTCCGTGCTAAATTCAAATACCTTTCAAAAAAATGTTTTCGCGACTATTCCAAACATGCAGATAGCTCATTAACAAGTAATCCAAAAAAATTCTGGCAATTCATAAACAACAGTAGATCCGATCACAAAGATATCCCTAAAGTTGTTTCTCTTAATGGCACATCCTCTTGTAACGATCACGAGTCTGCTGAGATGTTTTCTTCATATTTTTCCTCAGTTTATTCTTCCAAGGTGATTCCATGTGACTTTGAAAGTCCGGACATTTATTCTTTTGATCTGCCAAACAACGTCTCTTTAAGCGTAGATGATGTCTTCCAAAAATTATCTGAACTACATTGTAACAAATCTGTCGGTCCAGATGGCATACCTGGTATATTTCTTTTCAAGCTAAAATCCATTATATCTTACCCCCTTTGGATCCTTCTTAGACGATCACTTGATGAAGGCATCTTCCCACACATTCTTAAATTGGGATCAATTACGCCAATTCTGAAATCCGGATGCCCAACTGATGTCTCCAACTACAGGCCCATCTCAATTTTATCGCATATTGCCAAAATGTTTGAGTCATTGGTCCAAAAGGATATTCTTAGATCTTTCAATAATATTATTATGGAAGAGCAACATGGTTTTCGTCCTGGTCGTTCTACTACCACTAACAGTCTAATTTTTTATAATTATGTTTTCAAGGCTTTCCAACATCATTCACAGGTTGACGTTATTTACACAGATTTTAATAAGGCCTTCGATACCGTTAACCATGACGTCTTAGTGAAAATTCTAAAAGATTATGGCACTGGTGAGCCGCTTTTGTCTTGGCTTAAATCCTACCTAGGTAACAGATATCAATGGGTTAAACTACCTAACGTTAAATCTAATGTGTTCTTTACCCCCTCTGGTGTTCCCCAAGGTGGACACCTGTCCCCTTTGCTTTTCTCTATCTTTATCAACAGCCTTAGTAAAACACTAAATCATTGTCAAGTGTTATGTTTCGCGGACGACATCAAGCTCTTTATGCTAATAAACTGCATTGAAGACAGTCTTAAACTACAAAGTGATTTAGATAGATTTGTTGCTCTTTTTATTAAATTAGGTTTGTCACTGAATCTAGGTAAATGTAAAGTCATGACGTTTACTAGAACCCGCTCTCCGTTAACGTTCTCCTACCATATTCATGATTCAATAATTTCTCGCTGTGATGAATTTACGATGGATCTTGGGTTCAAACTCTCCAGTAACCTTGACCCGGGCCTTCACATTGAAATGGCTTGTTGCAAAGCTCTAAGAATGTTGGGTGTAATAATGAGATTGTCAAAGGACCTTAACCTAACTTCTTCATTGAAAGTTTTATACTGTTCGTTAGTCCGGCCAATTATTGAATATGGTGCCATTATTTGGAATCCCCACACGGCCGACAACGCTTGCCAGGTGGAAAGGGTACAGCGTAGGTTCTTGCGATTTACCAGCTTCCTTTTAGACATCAAATGTCCACCGCATGATTATTCCCCAGTTGCTATTCAACTTAATCTAGCCTCACTGGCAGAGCGCAGGCGCATTATGGATAGCAAGTTCTTGAATGGACTGTTAGATGGTAGTGTTGATTCCCCGACTTTACTATCCTTAATTAATTTTAAAGTATCTCAACGCTCCACCCGCTCCATTACTACATTTCATGTCCCTTTTTGTTCCACCAACTACTTACTAAATGAGCCTATGAGGCGTATGATGCATAATGCCAATTTGGACCCCACTTTCTCTTTTAGTTAGTTCCCCACTTTCTCTTTTAGTTAGTTCTGTCATATATATTATTTTTGAAATGCCCATAAACTGTATTATCCCATTGCTACTTAATAACTACTGTTCATTTTAACACCTTCATGTATCTATATCTTTAATTGCATACCTATGTATATTTATTAGTATTATTTTTTTTTTTTTTTTTGTTTTTTGTTTCTTTTTCTCTCGCTTTGTAAACCATATTACCTGTTTTTCTATGTATAAAAGGGCTTAGCCCGTGTATTCTAATAAAATAAAATAAAATAAAAATAACCAATA
Source organism: Sipha flava (assembly GCF_003268045.1). Taxonomy (NCBI): domain Eukaryota; kingdom Metazoa; phylum Arthropoda; class Insecta; order Hemiptera; family Aphididae; genus Sipha; species Sipha flava. The sequence goes on along the minus strand of NW_020272962.1, from coordinate 317,882 downwards.
TTATTGTATAATGGCTGATAGAAATTTAATTTATTCCAAGATTTTTGCTATAATTTATAGCTATATCTTACTGTAATTAATTATAACTTGATATTTATCATTAAAAGCCCAATTAATTAAAATAGATACGTAATGTATCAATAATCAATATAACCAAATAACCTCAAAAATTAAAATTTGCTAATTCATAAGCGAAATAAATTAAGTTTCTAGGGGTGTAGTTTTTACTTAGTATTTATAATATCACTTAAATCACTTTGATCACAATTTTATTACATTCAACGTTTATTGATTCACTCATAATTTATTCTTGGGTGAAATCGCAGAGTTGTAGAGAAAATCTACTTATGCAATTTATGTTTGTGACATTTAAATAGGGTACAGTGCAATATGAAAAAAAATGTTCATCGAACTTGGTAAATAATGTTTACATTATATCATACTCGAAATCAAATTTGAATGTCTTTTTAATAATTGATTGAAAAAAAAAAAATAAAATATATTTGTTGAAATTTGTTGAAAATCATCGACAATTAGTCTATAACTAGTGGACTGTCATACTTATAAATAGCAAGGAACATATGATTATGAAATTTTCATTAAATTACATAAATTTATGTAAGTACAATAATAATTATTTAAATTAATCGCAATCACAAATTTTATCTTAATAGAAAGTACAATAACTATAGTAATATTAGTTATTATATTCACATTTTAAAAAACTTTAAAAATTCATGATAAATCAATAGTTAAACTTCGTTATTTTAAAATCATACTTTTCCTAAAAATCCGATTTACAAAATGGCTATTTTGGATTTTTTTTTCAAACTGTAGAATAAAATTCCAATTTTACAAATTTGAATTCTAAGTATCAAAAAAAAAATCTTTTAATGCAATTTTGTTGTAGCACAAAAATTAAGTATTTCTTTAAAAAAAAAAAATTAAAAATAAACGGAACGAAAGTTATTTCATTTGTCGAATCATCCAGGAACACAATGTATACGAAAAAATAATACTTGTTATTTAATTTTTATGAAACTATTTCATTATTTTTTAACTGTATTATTATCTGCCGACAATTCTTTCGATTCGCAAACAAAACCACATAATAAAAGAAGAAACTATTTAAATTAAAACTACGGATTTCTCTGGAATTTATAGAATATGTAGAACGACTTTGTTGTTAGTTGTCTTTATAACAAATGACTATCATCAATTTTCTACATAAAATATATTGATAACAATTTTAATATTTATCACTTGAAATAATACTTAATAAAAGGAAAAATCTTAACTCCTTCTTTTTCCTTAAATTTTTTAAAAAATTTAAATCTTTCAAATTCATATAATTTGGATGTAGTCCAACACAAAGCATTAATTTAATAAAAAATAAACAACTAAATTACATTAAACGACAAAACCTTTTTTAATAAATCAGAGAGATATAACCATTTCTTTTGTACTTAATACCATTAGAAATTTAAATCGCGATACAACGCTTTAGAAGACTTTTTTTATTAATATTTCTATTTCTACACATCTCTCTCATCCTGTTGCCAATATTTATATTTTAATACAATATACGATTATAATCCGTCCACATTAAATTGCATTAATATTTATCAATTAAATATTAATTTTGTTTCCACCATAATCCGCAAGTCATATCAAAAATAAAATTTTTGTTAAAATAAATTTTTGTTTAAATAAACTTTACCCATCGATTTGGTAGGCTATGGCAGAAAAATAAAAATTTGAAAATATCTAAAAAAAAAAATTCCCATCAGTTATTTCTATAACAATGAATTATAATACTGTAGCATACTTTTGTTAATTGTTATATCATCATTCATATGGGCGCATGTAAATTCCACTGATTGCTACCTTTTTAGACCTTTTTTCAAGTAAATTCCTCCAATATATTTTTTTTTACCTGAAAAAAATAATGTAAATTTCACCGGTAAGTTTTTTTTTACCTGAAATAAAAGTAACATTTTGTAGGTAAAATTTTAATCCAAATCTAATCTGATTAATTAAGATTACATAATTTATGTAGGTATAGATTTATTATAATATATTTAATGTATTTAGATAAAATAATTTAAAATTTAAAATTTGGTTGGGTAATGTTTAGATGCAACTTTGACAAATTGCATAATGGTAATATTGTTTTCTTTGGATGCCAAAATGATGGTGTTTAAATATTGTTGGTGTGATTTTGACTGTGAATTTCTAAAGTTATTAGGTTCATTAATGCTGTTGAATTTAATGTAAGTGAATTATTGAATATCTAATAGAACTTTTGTAAAGTGATGTACCTATATTTGGATGTGTGTTCTCAAAGGAGTTTATGTGTTTTCAAGTAAAAAATACGTACCAGTGAAATTTACATTTTTTTTTTTTTCAGGTAAAAAAAAATTATTGGTGGAATTTACATGTTATAAATCCAACCCTAAAATCGATTACCTGTAAATCGGTGGAATTAACAATCGCCCCATTCATATTTATACTACCCATTATGCATTTAGTCATCGCAAACACAATGACCGGACAGTGCATTAAATTTCCTATTTGGAAGAGCAAAATTGGATATAGTTCACGGTGTTTGGATACTCTACTTCGAAACAGTAACATTAACTTATAGAAGACAATTAAGGTACGATTTTTGTTGAAAATGCTCGGTTTATTATTAGAAACATTAATTTAAATTAAAAAAAAAAAAAACCAATAGAAAAATCTAACACAATTCTATGTACAATAAACTTTCTTCTTCTAGTCATTGAAATATTATAAACCACAAGAAACTGTAATTATTTGAAACAAAAAAAAAAAAAAACACCTAATCACAATTATTGCCTAATACGGCAATGGTAATTATACATACATGTTAACATATTTAACATACAACATTGTTTCTAAGTTTTCTATGACTGAACAACCGACTACAATGCAATACAAACAATATTTACACATATATATATATGTTATAGGCAATGTTTCATAATTGCTTGCTGTTGCAGTCTGGTCTAAAAATTACCGTGTTAGAACTTCAACATCTAAAATTGGATTAAAACAATCGAGGTTAAATTTAATCTTATTAACCTCATAAAGGATAATTCATAATTAATGCAGGTGTGCTTATACATAAACATAGAAACATGCATAAATTCTGATGAAAATTATTGCCATATAGACATAGTATATTGCCTAAACCTAATGTAAATCAATTTATTTATGTACAACAACACACACAAATAAATATTGTTTACACGGTATTTCAAAAACAATTGTTAGTAATATTTTCAAAGTTTACATAGCAAAGAAATAGATTGAATAGATAAAATCGAAATGAAACCAGACTGGGTTTTAATCGAATTTATTAAAAATATTAATTTGTTTTAATTATTATAGTAAAATTATTAAAAATGTTTTCGTTAAGTTAATAAAAAGACTTACCCCGTACAATAAACAGATGTTAAGAAAATACTTTTTGCCATAAACTTTTTATAAGTTCGCTTCAACAGTAACTGATATAGTTCAGTCTGATTAAAACGGGCCACCACCATTGTTATTACCACTGACAACTATAATTATTACATAAGGATAGTATTTTCAAGGTTTTCCGATAACCTTTATGGCTATCCTTATTTTCCATTCCCACGGGGATGATATATGAGTATGTGGTTTGGTGATAGTTGTGTCACATAAATATATAATAAACCATTTTCTAAAGAAAAAACAACTGCTTATGTGGAGCTATAATTATAAATCCTTGAACTAGTTTGTCTGATGAATAATTTAGTTTTGCCCCTAAATTATATAAACGAGCACATAAATCCTAGTGAATATCGATTTATAAACAAACGTATTCGAAAAAATCTATATATTTCTATAACGACATTCACGAAGAGTATCCGGAAAATTTTAAATTATTAATGTTTGCATATAATGTATAATATAACATAATATGTTCTATCTCAAGTAATAGAAGCTCGAATTTTGTCATTTGCTAAGGAAACTAGGAGACTCCTGTCATGGAGCCCTAGGGCTCCGTAGAGTACAATTTGAAAACCGCGAAAGTAACCCATTTATCTGTGGGAGAGGAAGACAGGTGAAACTTTAAGTTTATTAAAATTGTGAAAATCTTAGTATCTTTCAAATAAATTAAAACGACAAACATTTTAGAATAATTTCCTGAAAAATAGTAATTTATATTAAATATATCTTTTTAAATAATTTAAAATCAATTTAAAACATCACGCTTAATTTTCTTCTTCAAATTATTTTCTCATGCATACATTTTTTGAAATAATTAATGTTATATTTTGCAATAATATCGATTTTACAAGCATATAATTAAGCGTAATATATAGTTGGTAAAAATTCATTTTTCTTAAAAAAAAGGTAATTTTCTTCGGGCCACTGCGTGTGTATGTGTTTTTGTATACATATAATATAGTTCGACCTAATTACAATTTTAATAAGAACACTTAAGGGTTATTGGTAATATTTGTGTGTATGAAAAAATGGCAAGTCTTTAGAAATCGAGGGTAGTCTCTAGAGCATAGGATAAAAAAAAAATTATACCTTTTTTTATCTTACATATATTCTTCTTTTTCTGTTATGACTTACTCTTGTTATGGATAATTATACATTTTCTAAAGGGAACATGGAAAACAACAGTCTTTTAAATTAATTTTATCTCTACTTATTACGCTTATTAAAGTAATCTAATTTAATAAGCTATTTAATTTTGGAAACTAATGTTTAGACTCGTATTTTTGGAAATTTTCTTCCTTCCTTCTTTTTTTTTTTTTTTTTGCCCAGACAGTAATATTAAATCTCTACCATCCGTAATCTTTATTGACTTAAAATTAAATAATTAAGTCTTTAATCTTATTTAACTCGGCATACTTTTACGAATTTATAATCGACTTTGCATTGACGTACTACTTACTCCGTAATTACTTTTCCAATTATTCTCTTTTAGTATAAGGTTTACTGGATTAAAAAATTATGAGTTTCAGATAATAAATTATTTTATAAACGCAAAATTTGGTATTATTGCTAACATTTTATGAGTAATAAATCAATATTTTTTATTTTTTTGTTTATATATTTTATACATAACTATAAAGTTTAAATTGTTATTACGATCACACTCAAATTTTATATAAAACGATATACATTGTAGAAAAAATCATCTTAGTCATATAAATCATAGTCATAGAAATGCAGGACAACTGTCCGTAGCAATTCTAAATACTGAAATCCAATTTCCAAGATAAATCATTGGAAATCTTAGTACACTTCAAAAATTGAAATATCAACACGAAAACCTGTACAAAAAACTACCAATAAATAAAATTATTTTTTTTAAAAATGTGCACATATTACAATAATTGCAAACGCTATAATGCATACTTGAAGGAAACTATAGCAGTTTCATCGTAATGTTCGTCGTTCCACACTATTGTTAGCAAACACTATACAGTTACTACACTCTGTGCAGTGCATACAATGAAAGATTGATAAGGGTGTAATAGAAACTCGTGTTTTGTACTTTGTACACTGAAATATATTTGTAGTCACGACCTGCAAGAGCATTTACGGGTTGACGAATGGAAGTGGTGAAAAATGATCGAGTTGGAGATTAAGTGAATGGGAATTTTTCGGACATTGATAATAATCGAGAAAAAAACATCCTTGAAAGAAACTCTTTATTTTATTTATTATTTTCACGATCAATAATTCAATTCATTTTTTTTTTCATGCAAACACGTAAGTAATAAAAAAATATTTAAAAATATAAAAAAAAATCTCAAGACCAAATATTTTTTAATATGCTGAGACGACCGCTTTTACACGTACCGTTATTTTTCCTTGACGGATTTATGGTACAAATATAAAAATTGATTCACGTTTTCAATCGTTTTTGTTTTTTCAATCTCTTAACTTAATATAAAAATGGTTTCAAAATATGCACTTCAATTTTTGTATTACCTATTTAAGTTAGTCAAACACTTGAAATAAAGAAAAAAAAATCTTACGCACGTTCCATTCTAAAGCATCTGTTCGTTATCTTAAAAACACGTTATGTTTGACTTTATTCTCCAATTAATAGTGCTCAAATATTCCTTTAATTCGTTTTACATCACTTTTACATTACAGTTTCTCGCATTTAGACTAAAGGTTGTGTTTTTAAACCTCGTTTAAATACATTATAATTGTTGGTCCTTAACTGAAGGAAATTGTACAGATATCGTAAAATCTATCATATCAAAATACGTACATATGGCTTATCTTTAAAATCATAAGAATAAACTCAATATGCTAAAATATAAAGTTAATGCACATAATCACTAATTAATAATGTATTATTTCTTTTAATAATACTTATTTTATGGATTCATTTTACATTTGGCTAATACTCAATAAAACATTTTTTGGGAAAAACTGAACAGTTTTCTCAAACTTAAAAACTTGGCTAGGTTTTTTTTAGAAAAAAAAAATATTTTATTTTGGTCGTGTAGTAATTCAAACATTAATTAACTTAAATTTTTAAGCTGGATTATTACATCGTACAATGGTAACTACAGGGGATAAATATTTTTATTGTTTACACATATTTATTTACGGAACGCAATATTTTATTTTATAATGCCAATTTTTAAATCGAATTGTCTGCAGATATATAAAAATATATTTTTAGTGATATATATTTAAAAACTTTTTCTACTCGTGGCAATATTTCAATATTTCTATTTTTAATCGAGGATAAGGCTTTTTTTTCAATCAATTTTGTGATTTTATACTGTTTTCGCCCGGGGTAGTAAGTCATACTGGAAAGTCGATCCGTGTGGTATGTTTAATATATCTCCTTATACTTTGTTTAATGAAGAATATTCGAGGAGAATCTTTAGTCGTTGAAAAATTCTTTAACTATTATGTCCCTAATTTAAATAGGAAGCGTAGACTTTGGAATAATATTGTTTAACAAAGCTTACGAAGTATACGAACACATGCTACATGCCGTATATTGTTCAGTTATTACCGTAATGGTACGCAGTTAAAATATTATATACGTTCTACGTAATATGTTTATCAAATAGAACAATATTAGTGGTAATAATAATAATAATATAATAATAGTAAAAACTATGTATAAAGTTTTGAACGTAATAAATTATTGTACAACATCACTTGTAATTTTTTTTCCCCGTTTTTCTTCGATACCGAATTATGTGCGTCCATAAAACTATAATACCTATATGTGCAACAGCGGTAATAGGCGATGTGTATGCCTAAATGGAGTTTGAAAAACAATTATGCCGTCGGACGGCATAACGTGTCAGCCGTTCAAAATCATATTTTCTAAAGAAATGCGACGCGATAATATTCACAGAACAACCGATACAGAGAAGCGTTTGTTGACCCTGGATCGAACGTATGGCTGTGTAACGTTTTTTTTTTTTTTTAACTTTTTTCCCCCCGCGTACATCAAGCGAGAGCAGTTCGATCATCGTACACGCGCGTTTCCGTGCACATTTTTATATTTATCGATTGTCCATTGTGTACACACGGACACAACAAATCGAGACGAGACGAAGCGCTGTCGGCCTTCGAAGGAATAACTGCAACACCATCAACAGAGAAGGATTACGACCGTCGATTTTCATGACTCGAATATACGTTGCAATTAAAAATACGCGCGCGGTATTACGTTACCCGTTCGATCGTTTGCACGTGCAAAACGTACAACGGTTAAAATAAAACGTGTAACACTTTTTAATCGAGCTACGGTGTGATGGATACGAAAACAATCGTTGGGCGAAAATACTTGCTTCGACCATAACGTATCATGAATATATTATTATTGCTATAGTACTGCGGGTTAGTAGCCGGAGTAACCGTCTATCGGACGAAATGGTTTTTTTTCCCCGTCCCATACGATCCCGCGTAAGACCGTTTCCATTATAAATACATCGTGTGCACTCGGGAACCTAAAAATCGATGTGTTACCTACACGTACAGTAAATACGTAACGTGTGGTGTGCATGGCGCACAATATATTATCATGTCCTCTCACTGAATACGAGTTGGTGCGACCGGTGGCGTATTTACGTGTAGGCACTAAAAGGCACACGAACCTGCACAGCGCAATAGGACATTTTAGAAAATTATTGTATTATAATTATTGTATTTATGACTCGTGAGCACTTATAATATTGCCATTACAAATGTATTACGTACGTGTCTCGACAGGATGTCAAATTTTAATCTTGGAACGTGAAAATATAATTAGTATTATCAGTACCCGGCGGCCGGCATGAATAACGAATCATTTTTGTGTTGACCGCCGTTTCGCGGACCCTCATTATCTGAGAAAAGTAGGTAGTATGAATAATTTAATAAAACAATAATATCGAAAACCGACGGAATTGAATACGAGCCACAAGGTATAGATAATAATACGTAACGTTGGGTTATATTTTAATAACACAGTGCGACGATTTTTCGCAGGCCGACCATAGCGGTAAAAATATTTAAATACACCTTTGAGAATTCTCAACAGGACACGGTGCTGCGCACAGACCACGTTAATGCTGATGTACGTGTAGTGCGTTAAATGTGATGAAATTATCGGTTGTACTCGACATTGGCAAACGTATCGACGAATGCAACTTTGACAGTGGCGGCAGTGACAAAACTCCACGTGCGGGTCTTGGTCGTGGGGAATCGAACGCGAATCGTATCACATACGACCCCCCTCCTCCTCGGCCGTGCCGCGTCCAGCGGTCTACGATGACAAGCGCCACGATCCGGGCGTTCGAATTTTCGCTTTAATATTTTTAATTTTTTTTTTTTTTTTATCTGTCTTTTTAATTGAAACATCCTGCAGCCCGGTCGATATCTGCATGCTACTGCTGTTTCGGTCCATGGGAATAGATACGGTAGTAATAACAACGTACGTACTCGTGTGCGTAGACGAGGAAGGGGACAGGGACGTGCATTGCTTCGTATTATCATGCGAACAGGGAGTGAGCGGGTTGGAAAAATATTAATAACAATTATATGACGAAAAGCACGTTCAAGTTGTCGCGTACATGTACGGTGTACGTACGGATTAGCGTGTGTGCGCGCGTCCGAACGTTGTCCGTTTAGACATGCAGATTATTATTTCAAATCCAACCCAATCGACTTTCCGCGATATAAATCGTTTACTTCGACGGAATACAACGTGTAATTTTCCACCCGGGACGAAATAAAACGTGTTTCACGATTGGTATCATCGTTACTGGTGTGATGGAAAATGAAAATGAAAATGGAAACGAAAATGGAACGTTTAGAGCCCGTCGTCATTGTGCGCGAACATCCACATTTGGGGAAGAGAAAAAAAATTGTTGATGCTTGACACAATATCTGTTTCGATTACGTGCGAATCTTCAAGAATTAACCATTAATATTGTGTAATCCGTGTAACAAGTCGTGTCAAAATAATTACTATCGGTTCGTATACAGAAGAAACATCGTCACGATGTCCATAGCCATGATAATAATACGTACACACAAATAATTATCTTTGATAATTCAACGATCGTTATTCTAACCCGTCCTAGGTCTATTACGACGTGAATACACTATATTACATCGGTTAACAATAATTGTTAATAATAATTATTATTATCGACAATTAACAGTTTAAACACAGACATTAAATAATATCTACTATTTTATTCAAAGGTAAACTTTTCATAATGGATTCAACTCGTTCGAAACCGTTTAGCCAAAAATGAATAGCCCCGCGTTGTATGCTAAGTTCAGGATATTATGAAAAAAACAACAAAAGCTTTCGACCTTTTTCGTGAATTAATTATCGCAATGTAAAGAGTATACGTGGATAAAACGGTCGAAATTTGCAAGAGAAACATGATAGCATGAAATATCTCTATTCAAAACGTGTAGACATAACTAGATAATAAATGTTTGCTTTTCTGATAGCAAATTGGTTCGCATTTAGGTTGCGATCTAATACTATTGTAAATTATGACAAGATGAAAACTAAATACCATACGAGAACTAGTATGGAATACTATTTACAATTTTAGTCGTCAAGAATTACTTGACTCCGTTTAATTTTTCAAAGTACGCACTTGTCTCCTCGATTCAATTAATAGTAGCGTAATATAACATAATATATATATTATATATATATTACGGGTAAGTACGACATCTAAAAATAATAACATAGGTATACACAAGACGCGCAACGAAATAACCCATAAACTTTTCGCTACATAATGCAACAGTACTTCATCAGCTGTACGGTGTCGTTTATTAAACACTTTTAAAATATTTACTTCTATCTTTTTCCAGCAAACACGAAATTATTTTGTACAATCTAGCCGATGTCATTGTATTTGACTTACGCGCATTGTTTCATAAACGATAAATGTACAATAGATTTTCATAGCGTTATCGTGGGCGTATACACACAATACGAAAAGCTGCGGATCGGGGTAAGCATATTTTCTGGTGAAGCAAAAAAATATTATGTTTCGTTACACTGTCAATTTTGCGAATCTCGAAGCTACTGTAGGTAGTAATAATTCCAAAAGAAACAGTAGCGCAAATGGTTCAAACACGAATGTTTGATGACACAAGTATATCATATTGTGTTCTATGTATGGAAGCGAATGAAACAGAAAGGCCAACAACATGTGTTTTGTAATCTCGTATGTAATCGTACGTGCGTTGAACGCGATAAACAATTAACACTTAACACATCGGATACAATAAATACGTGAACGGTACCTGAAAAATACAAGTGTGACTGCCGTGTAAAATTACGTTACATAATTAAATTAATATATGTGATGTAAGAAAAATGTGAAAAAGTTCAGAAAATATTAAAAATGTTATATATTTTCAAATAGTATTTGTAAAAATGTATGACATTTCTATGGAATCCCATTTAAATGGAAATCTACGTTCGAGTTGGGTTAATTTAACAATGATAACGTTTTAACGAATGAAAAAATATAATACGAGTATATACATCAGACCGCAATTTATTATTCCAGTTTTTTGTTTTAAAAATGCTAATGAATTGATAAACATATTCAAAAGCTGATTGGCTGTCGAAACGTCGAAGCTTTTTCCGGAATTATGCAAAATTAAAGAGTCCACTCTCAAATCTAAATATGCAAATGAAGACGCAATTTTTTAAAATAATAAAACATCAACATAAAAGTACACAAATAACATCTTTATGATTAATACACACGCATAAATAAATATATTTATAACGTAGATTAGAATAAAAAATGATAATAGCAGTTTTATTTTAAATAATGGGAGTTAATTCGAGAAACACGATTTTTAAAACAGTCGATGCAGAAAAAAATGTAAAAAATACATTTTACAAGTTATACGAATAAAGAGCTTCAACACTAATGCACCATCTAAAAATTATTGTCGAAACGGTTAACGGACAACCCATAAAAATAAGAAAGGTATATTTATTTTACTATTCCAATAATCTAGTGATGGCAAAATAGGAATTTTCGGAATTAAAATCCCTTATATTTTATTTAAATTAATAAATATTACATTAGTAATAGTCTTATAAATTGTTTAGCCTACATGATGTTGCAATTTTGATATTATTTTAATTTTATTAGCTAATTTAAAATAAAATTATATTTATACTTATTTTTTGAATTATTTAAACTTAAAACATATAAAATATGTGGTTTATAATTTAATAATAAGTAATCAAGAATCGAGATTAAATACAAAAATCTAGATTCCAGATTTTTAATTCTGAAATCCAAATTTTTCTCTAGACACCGGTATTTAAAATGTTGAAACTTTGAATTAAGATTCTTTTATGTATTAGTAGGTACATTATTTATTACCAAGTCATAATAATTAAAATTTTTTTTGTAATTAAAATAAAACACTTAATTGATTTAAAGTTTACAGGATTTTGGAACTAGACACAAATATAATTTTTTTTATTAATTAACTAATAAAATCAACGAAATATCAAAACTGCAACATGTAATTTTATCAATTTAAATAAAATATTATATAACTGCTGGTCTGCTGGTTATTATTTCATGTGTATAGGTCTATGCGCATTGTCCGCAATATTACAAAAAAGTCAAAGTTGGAAGCATTACATTAAAGTTTATGAGCTTAATTAATTGAAATATTGATTTTTAATCCGATTATTTTAAGAAACACTGATAAGACATTCAAAATAGCCGCTTGGCGGCTTTTTATCAGATTGAGTGAATTCTTGCCATCTATGATGTTGAAAAAAATCAGCATTTCAAATATTTTAAATTTGGATATTTCGTATTTTCGATGAATCCGACCTTATGTTACGTTACTAATGCGCACAGTCGACGAGTAAAACAAATGTATATAGGATCCCGTAGGTAGTCCGAACACATTTTTACACCGAATGAGACGAAATATCGGGTACTCTATCATGAGCTCGTACCACAAGAATACAGAATTTTCAGTTGCGTGCAGGTACAACCCGCTGAATATCATTATTGAAGTTTTGAACTTTCAAAGACTACGCTTCGAACTTGATGTGTACACGGTACACAGTATTTAATGTCCCGTTGAACACGAGAACTCGGTGTTAGTTAATTGAAACGGAAACCAAAGCGATAAGGAGAACTTTGGAATAAGGCGACAGATGGTAGGCGATAATAGGAAAAAACGCTTACGCGAGGAATTTCCATCCGCGAAACTTCCGCCGGCGGTGCTACTTGGGGAGCCGGCGTAAGCGCGCAAAACCGACGAGGGTGCGATAACAGTCGTCGGCGGCCGACCGAACGCGGAAAAGGGACAATAAAAAAAAATAGAAAAACGACACGCGCACATTGAACCCTCTTATACACGGGATGTTGCCACGAAGTCCTGCGGATTTACGATCGCCTTCCAACACCGAACAGGTGTGTTCCAACGGGATCGGATCGGAAAAGACGGGTAGGTCCGACAACGGTATCGCGAACAATTTTACCGGGGCCGGGTTTTCGCGTTCAGATATTTAATTCGGAAACGTTTTGCAAGCACGGTTTATGATTGTTTTCTTCGTCGGCCCTCCGACCGCAAATGACGCGCGCGCAAGTGATTATTCCTTCAACATCGGATATGCATAATAACGTTTTATTGCGGTACTCACGGTGATCGCTGGTGAACACGCACGTGGTGCCGGTTGACGGGACGCTGTTGGTGGCCGGTGATCGCGGGCGATAAGCGATCGACGTGCAGCGCAGAGGAAACGGACGACAATGCGACGCGACGTTGTTCACAGCGAGACAATAACGTGACAGTGGAGCAACGGTGGCGGTGTGATCGCTGTGGTAACGGCGGCGGTGACGGTAGGGACGTCGGACGTCGGAAGTGGTGGCGGCGGCGGCGACGGCGTTCGTCGTCGTCGCGGTGGTGAACGCGGGCGGCGAGCTGCTGTTGCTGTTGCTGCCGCTCTCGCTGCTGCTGTCGTTGATTCTGTCGCCGCCGCCTGTGGTAACGCGTCTCCGTCCGTCGGTGCGTGCGCGCGCCGCAATCGTCAGTGTGTGCGCGCGCGTGTGTGTGTGTGTGTATTATGCGCGCGCGCGCGACAGCGAAGAATAATAATCACGACAGAGACACGGACGAACTTACCGCTGACGTTGTGTGTGTGTTTGCGTGCGTGCGAGAGTCAGCGAACCGCACGTGTGTGTGTGTGCGTGCACGCGCGCGCGCGTGTGTGCGACCGTATGTGCGTCTGCGTTCTCGCCGTCGGTGTGCGTGTGTGCGGTGTGGCCACCAATGTTGGCGCGTCGACGCGTGCGCGGATCGCGGTGCACGAGGGACGGTGGACGGCGCTCGGTACCGTGCGTGCGCGGACAGGGTGAGAATCCGATCGGCCGCCGCCGCCGCGCACAACGCGCACAATCGATAGCCGCGGTGTACGTGAAAACCGACAGACGAACACGCACGGACGGACGATGGACGGGTTCTCGCCGGCACGTGACACGCGACCATGCGGTCAGCGCGCGCTTGCGCCCGACGGACCTACCTCAACGGTTACGAACAATATGCCTACTCGACCTGTGGTAATGTCCGATTCGGTTATCGTTTACGTTTCACACTTGTCAATGCGTTAAAAAGATATTTGCGCGTGTCGCAAATCGCGTATGTGTATTAGGGTATCACGTACCTCGAAAACGTGCGAGTTGTAACTGAGTATGCGATTTATTTCGATATTTTTCGACACGAAAGTCCCGGATTCATCGTTCTCGGCGTTCTCTGATTACACGTGTTTGCTGGACGTTGATCAGTGTTGGAAACACGTCGTCGGCCGTGCCTAGGGCACAGCGGTAAGTGCTGACGTTTTAGAATTGTCGCGCACTACGGCGAAACGGAACAGATCAGTCCGGGAACAAGTTCGCACACTATTTCGGATCGAATCGGAATCCTAGTTGGTAATCTAAAGATTACTGCAGCAAAAAAAAATAAATGGTGATTACGATAGCACTTACTGCTGAAGGAAAAAAAAGGAAACAAACATATAACAAAAAACTATGGTTAGGTATAGTTAAGTTGGTCATTTCATTTTCGTCGGTCACGCTGTCAACGAATTTGTATAAATGCAGTACTCCAGAGGTTTGACTTTGAATAATGAAATTTAAGCTATCGGTATCCTTATTCTTCGTAGCTAATATTGCCCGTTCACTAATCCAATCGAGATTTATGTAAATGTCTGCAACGCCAGGGAATACTTTGGTGATGAATTCCTCCTTCGACGATGTGAACTCGCAAAAATTTGACGCGAACGATTCAATCCAGTCGAAACATTAGCAGGAATTTGTCCATTGCCAAGCGCCAATAGTTGTCTCGAGAATTCAGCAGCCGATTGGCTGTTCTGCAATGCGACTCTTATGTTTCTTTTTTTATTTCAACTTCTTGACATGCCGTCACAAAGATGACGATTTCGAACATGCATAAAGTTCATCGGCAGCAGTAGATTTCGGGATGACGGAAAGCATTAAACGAAAATCTCTGAATAGCAATATCATTACTCCACCAAATCGTCTCGAACCATCTCGTAAATCCTTCATCATTCGGCCAAATGCCTCCAAAACTCGTTTATGCACCATCGTACATTCATCCCAAATTATGATTTTGCATTCTCGTATCAATTTCATTGACGCCGAATTTTTGGTCATTGTGCATGTTGGCTTGTCAACCGTGAGAAGATTCATCGGTAACTTCAAAGCGGAATGTGCAGTTCAACCGTTTTCCAACAATGTAGCAGCAATGATGTTCTTCTAATAACATTTTTTCGAATTTGAGGTGATGATTGTGTAGCGCGAAACAGTGCACGTCTCCATTAATTTACTTCATCACGTTCCTCTTGTGTTAGATTATCATGGATATTATGACTAATTATTGCACGACATGTATGTCATTCGAGATTTAATCGTCTAATAAAAGGCATTAGTCAAGCAAAAAAAATTTGAGCCAAATCGGTCCAGCCGTTCTCAATTGAAGAATTCTTATACATTTTTTACATAATTTTTATAAATGGTAATTGTGAAAAACTAAATTCTACGAAGTAGAAAATAACCAAAATCCAACTTATTTAGCGTTATTTTTTATTTTAAAAAAATGTGATATAATATTTATATATGATATATATATATATTAATATATTGATTTTAGACCCCTATATAATAAAATTAGAGTTTACAACAATACATACAAATATTACTTAAATACATTTGAAATAAGGTACGTAACATATGAAAAATCAAACTATAGTTCATTACTTACCAGAATAATAGATTTTCGTATGACAAAGTATACGATGTATACCTACTGTATAATTGAAAGAAAATGGAGAGACAAAATGGGAATCTCCAAAATAAATTCCTTGAACATTATCTTAGCTACACCACTGGCTTTAATCGAAAATCAACTTTCTTAGAAAATATAAAAAAATATTACTTCGAAACATGAAAAACAGTTGAGTTTGTAAGGATTTAACTGTACAATAAAAGTAAAATGTACCACTAATGATATTTTTGTATTACATTTATATTATAATTCTGACGATAAAATGCATTATATTATTAATATTATTATGATTTGTGATCTGGATTATGAATTTGGATAATTGTAAGCATTAATTTTTCTATTCTATTAGAATATAAAGTAGGTATCATATAAATTAAAATAAATTATATTCTTTGTCCTGGCATAAGTACTTTTTTTCCAATTATATTGATATAGTTTATACTACATTTTATAAAACATCGCCCATCAACTTTGTGTATTACTAACTATTATTATAATTATTGCATATTTTGCACGAAATTACGCACTTTTGATGTCACACTTATACATATTTATAATATCGGTTTGGTGCGAAAAGTAATGTACATTTTTTTAGATTTCTGTTAAAAAAAATAAAACAAAAGCAACGTAGATGATTGAAATAAGATATCTAATCAAGGCTGGTTACAATCTAAAATTTAACTGTTAGATCCTCTAATCCACTTGGTTTTTTGGAATAATTATTACTTAAAGAAAAAATATAATGGTTCTCTAAAATTACAAATAATTTGTGAATTTTATTGAATGTAGTTAAAAAAAATATCATTATTTTAATTACAATAATTTTTGCAATTTTTGAATACTAAACCGGTATAAAATAGCTTATAAATGAACTTTTATCACATTTTTAGGTTTTAAAAAATAAAGACTACTAATTTTATTTTAAAATTATATATTTCTGATCAAAATGGTATTTCTAAGCATATTCTTCCACTCTATGTTTATCACTCGAAAATAGAATCTGTTATAGGTATCATTATTTTGAATTTATAGACATTTTAATTAGGCTTTGAAATTTTGTCCAACAATTTTGTGGAATTAAGAATATTTTATTATTTTAAAATCCTATAAATATTAATGATATTAGTATGTTTTATTTATGTTACTTGTTTTCATACAGGAAATATTTATAATATGACCATCAAGATATATACATACGCCGTGTATATTATAATCTGCTTTATTTTCCGCCTTTCTAGTTTCAAATCCTTTGAACATTATTCAAAGAAAACGATTAAATTAATCATTTTAATATATTTAATATTGATAAGTCAAAACAGATACAAATATTATAACTATTTGATTACAATATTAAAATGTGTTAATTAAGTATGATACAGTAAAAAAACTTACTTTTTAATGAACTTGACAGCTATTTGAAAAAAAAAACCGTTAAACTTGAATTTTGTTAAAAATAAATACAATTTTTTTCACTTAAAAATTCGTTTTTACTATACGAAATTCATACAAATAGGCCACAATCAGTGGCGTATTTTCAATGTTTTCTGGGGGAGTCCACAGTTTATACATAATTAATATAAACTATATATTATATTGTAATAGTTACATCCTTATGCAGTTTTTGGAGGAAGTTGAACTAAATATACAATGTAATAATCGTATAGTCTTAGGTAATATTATATATATATATTGTATTTAGCATTATATATTATAAAGTATTGTTATAAAATAAATTCCAGTTATCTCGATTTTTTGACCAACTCCTCTAATACTTCATCAACAGTAATTTCAACTTCCCTGAGAATGTTTGACATAGCCAATTCTGCAAATATGTAAGAATTTTAGTTTATTTTTTATTTTTTGGAGAGGCTCTGGGGGGCCAGTACCCCTGGACCCCACCCCACCCCCACCCACCGTAAATACACCACTGGTTACAATGTATTAACCTAATGGGCAAACGAAAATTGCACCCAACGAAGGGAAACAATTGTAAATTGCGCCCTGTATTTTTTAGGTACAAATTTCTATATAGTAAATTACGCCCAATAGAAATATTATTTTTTAATAGTCATTTAGCATTACCCAGAAGACACCACGAGGAGGCGATTATCATTGTCCTCCAAAAATGTTTTTTTTACTTTACTTGAGGTGAATAAATTATTTAATAAAAATAAGAAAATTAATTTTTTAATTGCATGTTATTTTTTTCTATCGTTTTCAAAAATGCTTTACACGTTTTTACAGCACATCGCTACTTTGCTTCACCCGAAGACAACTTACGTTTTAATTTTGAAAATTTAAAATTTTGGTATATTATAACGTTATATTTTTTCTGGCTTTCAGTATGTATAATATCTATAATACAAGTATTTATAAAATATTTAACTGTTGCGTGCAAACGGCTTACTAAAATATTACCAATACGTAGTCGTTGTATATACGTCAAGGCATTGATATCGCTAGTATAGATATCGATACATATCGATTATAGCGATAAACGTTCGGCTTATCCACCAATAAATGAACAACAGTATTTTTAAAATACACATAATAGGTAACGATGAATTCAAGGTCACTTAGATAGTAGATACTATGAGCGCAATTTACTATACCCATTTTAGACCCCGAAAAATCTCGGGCGCAATTTACTGTAGTATTTTTACTACCTACTTAATACGGGCGCAATTTACAATTGCCCAACCTAACCTCATCATTGTTACATATAACAGTCTAAAATAATTGTTTTCATAATAATGACAATAATAATAATTTGTAGCAGTAAATAATAAATAATATGGTGCAAGTATTAAGTGCCTACAATTCATGTATTTTGCTACATCAAAATATTTTATTCCCACATCATGCGCTACAGAAACCAACATCATGTTTTTCTGTCAAGTTTGCGGGTCAACGGTTTTTTTCTATTTCAGATTTCAACAAGCATTTAAGAAATAAACTTAAGGACATAAAAAAAAACCTAAAGTTATTAAACGTAACTTATACACATGTCATCATTGTAGTGAGCATTCTTAAAACTTTAAAACACCAAAATTAATTTTAAATTCAAATTAAAAAAAAAAAAAAAATTAAAAAAATATTGATATTTTCTCCATCATTGTTATCATAGTGACATGGACTATGATGTCATGGATTCTAGAAATTTTTTTTTCAACTAAGAGCCATTTGTCGTGTGTACTATGCACACGGTAAGCGCTGCGAGAAGCGATAGAGGGATGTACCCGAGGGGTCGTCGACCTAGCCGGACGGACGTAAACTCCGTCAAACTGTGTCCCCCTGTTGATATCCGTGCGTGGTCGTGTGTATGTATTTACTATTTACAAAACCGTACGGGATCATGCAAAGCGTCTTTCATCGACCCGTGGCAAGTGCGAACGAGAAAAACTCTTGGGTCCGAAGAGAGAAAGAAGGATCGAATCCCTCAAAAGATTATTTTTAAGTTCGACCGTCGATCGTCTTGTTAGTACTCAGGAAAAGTTTCTGAACAAAATATGTTCTAATAACTTTGGAAATATACATCATGTATGTATATATATATATGATAATGGTACATTTATTGGCGTATACGACAATATTAATAGAGAATAATTACCATACATACGCTAAGACTAGTTGGGTAGCGGACTCCAAATAATTGAAAAAAAGATGAAGGAGAAGAAGAAAACATACCCTAACACGCATCACGACGAAACAAATGTTCAACTATTGTGAACATTTTTTTTGCCAGTGTGCAGAATAATACTGTATTCTCTAATGCAACACGTCAGTTAGAGTACGCATAAACTTCAACAAGTTTTTCTTCTCCGTGGTAATTTCTGAAAACAAAAACTATTATTGCTTTTTAAATTTCTATCGTGGCTCTCGTTCACACGAACGCATTCGGTGCGATAATGAATTATTTCAATTCCGTTATCAGATATTGGTTCCGTGGGTTGAATCAGAAATACTTCGAAGCTTAAGCGTCTTTAGAAACTTTCAATGCCGTCGTTAGCGGGCAGTGAACTTATGCAAATGAATAGAGCCTCGCACTTAGTATAAATGTAGAGACCCACAATTTGTCAAATTATAATAGATATATTTAGGTGTAAAGAAATTGTACTGTTTTTAACTAGGGCCTCGTAAAAGCTTGCAAGGTGTCGCGACGGCACTGATTACTGCAAATGTTAACCTTAGTTAAAGTAATCTAGAGTCGACTTAAAATGAAATGTTTAAGTTATATAACTCAAAATTACTCATTTTAAAAACATTAATGGATGTAAGAAGAAATATAAAATTATAAAATGGTTTCCAAATACTTTTTTCATGTTCGAAAAAAATAGAGATAGTTAGGAGATTAGACATAGCTATGTCTAATCTCCTAACTCAAAAATATGCTGCCGACTATGAAACAATGAAACTTTTAGTGCCGTCTTACTATCCTAATGTTTTATCACTAAAAAGTAAAAAAAAAAATAATTATTATTATACCGCTTTGTTTAGAATCTTAAATGAAATCAAACCCTAGGAAAATTTTAAAAATAAACTTCCTAGAACGAAATTATCCTGTTACAGGAAACAGGAATGTTTTACTTCACTGCTGGTTCAATAAAGGCGCATCCACATAGTATGCAAACATGACACACAGCTCACGCGTTTGAATCATGTGTAATGTTTGCAAACATCACATACTGCACACACGTTCATCGTACATATAGTATTTGGTGTATTTGATTTTCGTGTTGTACATGAATGAAATAAGTTGCGTGAACACTGAACATAGTTGGATTATCGTATTCATTCATAGTGGTTATAGTACATCACCATTAGTTTCAAAAACAGAAGCGATTGCGTCCCACGCATCCTTCTTTTTATTATTTAATTTATAGAATTTATCCTTAGGATCCCACAAAACGGGATTTCATATTCATTGATTAATTTTAATATTTGGTCGTCAGTGAAGTCCATTTTAAATTATGTAATTTCAAAAAACCTACACTATAATTTATAATCTACACCGTACACGTACACTGACAAAACGACAATGATCATGTTATTTTTATTGCGTTCGGACTTAGATTCGAACAGTAAATACACCAAAATAACGAAAAACCCCGTCCAACAGTAGTCATAATTTTCTTTGATGTACCGACAATCCGGCAAACACGAAATACACATGCGCTGTATGTGATATTTGCAAACGCATTCACTCAGTATTGTTCGTATTGTTTTATATTATTTCTATCCGAAAAAGTATTAACACAAAATAAATAATAAAAATAAAAAAATAAACATCATTGTAAAATCATAAGATCCTTTAGTCAGTTTAGTCACTTTAGTCAGAATCTAAAAATAACACTCTTGGTTAAATAAATGAAATACAAAATTATGGTTGATTATATACTTCGTATGTCATAAATCTTACACCTCATATGGTCGTTGGCAGATTTTCACGATCGTCTGTCTTTCCTGCATAACCCTTCTGGTCCCGCTTCACCAGCGATCGGGCAAAGTAGGCGAGAGTGGTGATCAAATCGTGGTGTTCGTGCTTCATCTTAGCAGTTCGTAAGATACGTCCGCGCAGTCCACTGTAATGATCGTACTTAGTACTCGCTATTGCTACTTACCATGTCAACAATTGAGTACGATTCAAAATAAAAAAAAAATTTCAAATTAATAAATAAGATATCAATCGATAAATTAAAGAAATAATGTGTTTAACATGTGTGTAAGATGTATACGACATATTATAATATACTGTATACATAAGTGACCAAATTACGAGTTTATAAAATAAAGCTTATTTTTCTTTCTTAACTGCAGTACAACATTATTAATATTGGGGAAAAAATTATTTATAATTTGATAATTTATCTTTTAAATTTAATTTGATTAAAAAAAATAAATTAAATAATAAACTCTCAGTATTACATATTAATAGCTCTAGAAAAACTAAAATTATATGATGTTAATTTTTTCAATTCATCCCTTAACCTGTATCATTTATCAATAGGTATATTAACAAATTTTATTTCAAATGAAATAATATGTTAGAAAATATACATCAAGGTTAATTTTCTTATTTTACTTATTACATTAAAAAAAAAAAGGATATTTTGGGTATTACGTAAGTTAAATTTGACCACTCGACTATTTTGTTTTTTTTTTTTTTTAATTGAATAAGTAATTTTATGTTTGAAGACGGAAAACTAAATACAAGATTAACCTTAAAACATTTTACTGTACCTATGCTAATAAAAAGAGACTTCTCTCTGTTATTTTTTTTTTTTTTTTGGTAGATAGATTTTAAACTCTGAAATATGGCTAAATTGATTATTTTCAAAAATTTTACCTTACACCTTACTAATATTATATATTTTTTTATATTGTCTTTTTTATAAAACTATTTTACTCATTCATCTCTTAAATATTCATTATATTAAATGTTCACCGGCTTTTATTCTGGATCGTTTTTTGGATGCTATGATATTAAAATGTAAACTAACATAACAGTGTATATAGCTTCTTTATTAAAACTCTTTATTATCCCTACTATAAACTGTTATATGTCCTTTTTTTTTAATAACTCTATAACTGTCGTTTTTCTAAATTGCTTCTAAATAGTAACTAATGGTAGTCTATAAATTTTAGTCTGTAAGTTATTCCAATTAAATTTAGTAAAAATACTGTGTCAGAAGTAATGTAGAATATTGTGTATTTTTTATATTAATCAACTGAATGAAAAAAAATTAACACTGAAATGCTTCCAAAAATATACTTAAATATATATTTAAAAAAAATACCTTAAGCACTATATTAATTTATTATTATTTAATTAATGATAAAACCTAGAATTTTAAGATGTTAACTATAATGTATTTTAGAAACATATTATGGTATATAATAGATTATGGAATTAGTTTTTTATAAAAATTGATTTCATTCACATTTGATGGTCAAATAATGAATTTCGAATTATTTTTTCAGTTACATTTTATATTTTATTGATGTACGAAACAGGATATTTAATTTGTACCACAGTTAATTTAAAATATTTGATAAACAATTATTGGTAACCAACTCAAAAAAGATTCGGGACGCCACAATACTAAATTGAGATTCGCTCAGAATCGTTTTTCGAATGTTAACATACGTTACTGTCTCTTTACATTCTTCAATTTTGGATAATTATAGACCATGTGTTAGAAAGTTAGAAAACCTACAATTTATTTTAGGGAATAACATTCAATTAAACGTGTGAGTAGGCAATGATTAAAAACGAATTGAATTAAACAAAATCGTTAATCTAATTTAAACAAT
Source organism: Sipha flava (assembly GCF_003268045.1). Lineage (NCBI taxonomy): Eukaryota > Metazoa > Arthropoda > Insecta > Hemiptera > Aphididae > Sipha > Sipha flava. Next base: position 294,698 of record NW_020272962.1, on the reverse strand, counting down.
TAGTATTACAAAATAGTTTTTTCGGTTATTATAATCTTAAATTCTTACCTGATTTTACAACTATTTGTCACACCCACTACAAATTTCCAATATTTTGAAACACACTATGCTGTCTTACGTATGTATAATAGAATTTTGAGTTTCTATTATATTACGTTTGGTCCCATTAAATTTGAATATAAATAAAATTTTTTTATATATATAAATTTGTTTATACATCTATAGTAGCGTATTATGAAATGATGTCTAAGAAGGGTTATATTTTTTTCTAAAATTTAAGTAAGTTTTTAATATTATAATAAAATATGGATTATTGTAAAACTGATAACATTTAAATCTCCATTTTACCATTATTTCTCTATTAAAAAAGTTACAACATATTATAATATAAATATTTATTAACAGTAAACACATAATATAAAATATAATGTACAAAATAATGTTATCTTTCTATGAACCTACGGAGCAAGTAATTTATGACTTACTGAAGTATCTTAAATAAAAACAATATATTAATATTAACTATAATACAACATATCATTTTTACATTTTACGTAACATTTTTTGGTCCTAGGAAAGCCAAGATCCCCCCTTTCTCTCGTAAATACGCCACATCATGTGGGTGTGTACATAGATACGCTTACGCCTGATCACCTATTAAATTAACTCAATCCTATAATACAGTTTAAAAAACCAATTAATATTTCTATAATTAAACTGCTAAGTGCTATCATATTTTATATTATTCATATGCCTATAAAATTAAATAAATATGTATTTATCTAGACCTGCAATAATGCATCGAGAAAAACAAAAAATGCCTTTGTGGTGGAAACACATAGATTTAGAATTTTTAATAATTCGTCACAACACGCATTTAACAATGAACAACAACAAAATAACACCGTGGTATGTATCTTAAAATTAGTTTTAGTATATGTAACCCTACAGAACCATACATCATACATCATAGCATAATATAATTATCTATATAATTATATTGGTTTGTTGGATATTATATTAATATTACGAGTATACTTTACAAATTAAAATAATCAGTTGGAGTCGTATATGAGACGTACAAGTTATAAGCAATTTCACAATAGTTTACACCCCCAATATTTTTATATACGGAGATATTGTACTGTTTGAAAGCTAAACATTTTAAAATTAAATTATGTATGATAACATATAATTAAAATTAAAAAAAACTTAAATTAAACTTTAAAAATAAAATCCAACCCGATAACACTGAACTAGTTGGACAATACTTACGAAATAACTAATTTTAAATTGTTAAATTTTATCAATCAACGACCTTCTCTGCTAATTTATACTATTACCGACTACATGAAAATATAGTCTGTGCTTATATGTACACTATATATTAAAGACATAACAACTGTACAATATTGTAACTATACGGACTATTATGGTGTCAATATATCCAATTATATATCCTTTAGTCATTTAATGCCTCAGAGTTCACAGTTCACACGGTTATATTCTAACTAATTGGCTTTATGAGTTTACAATATTAAAACTGTAAACTATACCAGAATTACAAATATAACAACGTTGTCGACTTCTAAATCATAATTTGAGTATAAACATTGTATAAAAAATGTATTATTTCGAAATAAAATATAAAATGTAATATCATCATTATTAGGCTTAGGGACTTCTAGCATACTTGCATACTTTTTTTAATTATTGTTAAATATAGCAGAGTGCGAAATAAATTCGTTTCTCGATGCCATGATATCAGATCTAAAATTTGAATGTACATATTTTTGCATATTTGATAGATATTGCAGGAGAGTGCATATTTTGACATTTTTTTTAAATTTAAAATTAAAAACTATAGATACATATAACATATTATAATATATACATATTTCAAACGATCGAAAAAAAAATGTACTTAATACTTAAGGCGCGTTCTCGTGAGTCAAGTTTAGTTGACCGATTATAGTTGATCAACAAAAATTGAATATAAGTTGAATCAGTTTTTGTTCACACATTTCAACAGAACATGTTTCAATTTTGTTTTCAACTCAGTTGAAAAGCCGCGGTCGACACGTAGTTAACACCAACTGTCATGCTTATGATAAAGTTCTAAGAATTTTAGCATCACGCTTTCAGATCACTTGAGGCTCATTTTTAAAATTAAAAATATTTAATACGTTAAAAATTAAAAAAAAACACAACTGACAAAATAAATATTTGAATACTGTTCAACTAAAATTTTTAGCAAAATAGGTCAGATCTGTATCTGAATATAATGCTAAATCTTTGAGAAAAATAAATTTAAACTTATTCACAATATTATTCATACCCATAAAACGTGTATGAAGTTATGAAATTATAATAACTATATTTATGTAAAATACATTGATTTTGAAATTATTTTTGAGATCAGTTAATCGTTGATTAGTACAAAGTTCGTCAAACTTTTTTTGATAGTCTGTTAATTTTTTTCGAAAATTATGTATTCATCCCCTATTTTTTCTGCAATCATAGTTGCTTCTTATTTTATTTCTGATTTTTAAAATTTTCTAAATTACATAAATAATTATTATATAGTTCACTCGCTTTTTCTATATATATATATATATTAATGTTTTGTAAACTTTTTGAAACAATATAAATTATTTTTAATACTCGTATTTTATTCTGTATTATTACATTTAGAATTAATTAAAAAGTTCCCATGTACTTTTTCAATGCATTAATTTCTTTAAAATTCTTATTTAACAAGAATCTATATGTTTATTTAGTTTCCATTAACGACTATACATAGCATACGCATGCATATGATCTCTGTCAATCACAAGCTCCGTAATTCCAATTATAATTAATATTTTGGTTTACTATAAATTCTATCAAATTTCACAGGGTTACATAATCAAGGTCTTCGGAAGTTTTTTTTTAACTATTTTCAATAAAATAATAAGAAGTAAAAAAGCAGTTAAGGGAACAATCAATGGTAAAGATATACACATAACGATCTATATCATGTAATGTCACTCTATATCAGTGATGCCCAACCTTTTTCCTTTGGCGGGCCACTTTGGTAAACAATTATCTTCAAACGAGCCACAAAGTATATAAGTACAAAAATAATCTTATATATTGGTCTTGTTTTCTTATCTTTTAATGTCCATTAAAAATATTATGAATTGTGGTATACATCGTAGGTACACATTAGTTTGATCAGTACGTTATTTTAAGTACCTTCATTTAAATATTTAAAATTTAAAATTACAAGGACCTGGAAAACTTATATTTGACATGTATAATACTATTAAAGCATTTGATGCAATATTAAAATTATTTATTAATCAAATTGAGCGCAGTGACTTTAGCCATTTTGAAAACTGCCAAATGTTAAAAAATGAAACAAAACCGTTATGTTCAACAAATTGATTTGTAGAAATGTTAAAGAAGTCGGAAACCGATTTTTCATCTCGATTTTTTGATGTTAAATTACACGAAAAATCGTGGCATTTATTTGAAAATCCATTTAAAATTGATGAAAATGATATCGACACTTTTCTTCAACTTGAAGTTATTGAGTTGTAAACAAATTCATTTTACTGTGATGAATTTCAAAAAATGAAACAAAACGATATTTTAAAATTTTATTCAAAACTTCCACATGAAGATTTCCCTACTTTAAGAGACTTTATAATGTATTTGGATAGACGTATACATACGAACAAATATTTTCACCAATGAAACAAACAAAATCGGTTCATTGATCGCGACTTACGGATAAACACCTTCATTCAATTTTGAGGATTGGAACCACTAAATTTCAACCATTATTAATATAGGTTTATTATTAGTATAGTGTTTATTAGTAAAATGAGTACAAGCTCAAATTTCACATTAAAAATAAGAGTATAATATTTTTGTATAGTTTTTAGTTTTATTATTATCATTATAATTGTATTTTTTGGAATAATTATTTAAACAAATTCATAAATTTATTATTATTTATTTTTTTTATTTTAGAAAATTCGTAACGGGCCACATAGAATACCTTCGCAGGCCATATGTGGTCCGCGGGCCGCGGGTTGGGCACCACTGCTCTATATAACTTTGTAAACTGTAGATATATAGTAATAAAACGCTTTATTGTTAATATTGTAATTATATGCATTTCCACACAATAAGATTATTATTAAACATTTACTAAAAATATTTCAAAAATATACGAACATATTTCGTATAATATATTATTATAAACATAAATTAACACTAAGAAGAAAGGCGAAGGAGAAAAAGATTAATAAACATAGATTAACACTAATTTAATTTGAAAAAAGTAATTATTCAAATTTTTTTTTTCGCGGGAATCAAATTTAATTTAACCAAAGCACCCAAATTATCGTGGGCTCCCTTCCACAATATATGGTCTCTCAATTACGCCACTGTTACGATGTCCACCCGTTAGGCCAAAATCGGAATTCGGGACATATGTAAACTACACCTAAATTATCTTTTTTTTTGTAAACTGCGCCAAAATTGTGTAAAACTACACTAAAAATTCAGTGTACACTGTACACTAAAAAAGTGTACTATAAACTGCTCCCAATTTTATATTCATGTTAAAAAGGTATAACAAAACTATAACTCGTTTATAAAATATACAAAACTTTTAACTCACTAAAGTCTCCATGAATATATACTCTTTCAATTATACCTAACACAGAAATGTTAATTTTGTCTAAAACCCTAATATTTGTAAAAATAACTATTGCAGTAATACGATAACTGATGATAATCACTATATCTGGCAAAGGTTGGCTAGTACCCATCGTATTTATCATAATCAGTGAAGTTACCATAGCCAATTTATACATAATTCATACATAAAAATATAAATTATATTATATAACATTATTTATCTTAATATTGTACTTTTTAAAATGCTATTTTTTTTTTTTTTTTTTTTTTTTTAGTATAATCTTCTAAAGATTTTGCATTTTTTTAAGCTATAAATATATATTTCAACATTTCAAGCTTTTGTAGTTATTTCGTCAAAGATAAAATAACTATGGTCAAATCTGGAATATCATCTTAAAAATGTAATAAAAAATTTCTCTTACATATTTTCCTACTAATAAATTAAACAATTGAACATGGTTCACAAGGCTCCCACAAAGAGGGGGACTGATGGACCTAAAGTACAGGAGCCCGGCTATTTTAAGGGCCCGTGGGCCCTTTGAAATTTATTTGTAATTTTTGAAATTTTAATAGAAATACTTATTTTACATTAAATAACATTATAAAATAACATTTTATATATATATTTAATTATTTTGATAGTTCAAAATGCGGATTAACCAATGATTACCTAGAAATTATTTTGGTTGCAGTTTGCGTCTTCCTTATCGCTTATAAGCAATATTAAACTATTATTACCTTGAATTACCTAATGAAAAATAGGAATTGAAAACAAAATCACTTGTACAAAAATACAAATCTGATTTATCTGAAAATATGTGTCAAGAAATGTTACATCTGAAAACTATATATTCTTCCACATTTCAAAAAAGCAATGCCACCCACTCATACTATTAAATTCCATTTACGCGAAAAATGTACAAACAATTTTTCTAAACGTATTTATTAGTGTCGGAATATTTTATGCTATTCCAGGGACTGTAACAGTTGCAGAAAGATCTTTCAGTAACTTGGGAAATTCACTGAAGACGTGGCAAAGATCCACAACTAATCAAGAACAATTAAACTCACTTGCTCTTTTATCTATGGAGAATGAATTGGCTTCGACAATCAATTTTGACGATATCATTACCGAGTTCGTTGAGCTCAAAGCCCACAAAATAAAATGTCAACTTAAAAAAAATATTTTAAATTAAATAAAAATATAATTGTTTTTTTCTTTTTTAATTTAAATAATATTGTAATAAAAAAATAAAATAGACATTATTAATGTTAAAATGCTTATAAATCTTGAATTCGAATTGGTATAATGAAAAAACAAATATTATTCTTAAAATTGTTATATATATATATATATATGTATATAGTAAATTGTATTTTTGGAAGTTTTATAAAAGGCCCGGACGAACATTTAGTATAGGGGCCCGTTATTGTATGTGGGAGTCCTGATGGTTAATAACAAAACTCAACAAAAATCACAAAAACCCACTACATTTTTCTAGTTAAAAATGTTATAATTAAAAGTTTAAATTTAGATACAAGACATTTCATAACATTTTTTTATCGTAGTAAAACAAAAACCAATTTACCGGAAAGCCATAAAATAGTTTTATGAATTTAAGAAAATTATATATTGACGGAATTGGATATTTTAATAAGTATCAGTTATACTGGTATAATACTAGTCATTATGCTGTTATTTTACAAAGTATATTATTCGTAGCGAATCAAAACTAAAACTGAGTGTCTATGATAGCATTTTTATGATACACAATAGTTTCTTAATATTTAAATACTTTTTTGATTATTACATGAACTTTTTATTTATTCAATATCGATTAACGTTTGATAATACGGACATTCGAATTAATTAAATTTTTATATTTATTCATATTTTGATTTCAGTGTTTTTAGATTTTGTTTCAGGAAAGATAATTGGTACTTGTTCAGAGCAACAGTCATAATGTTTAATACATAACAAAAAGACATCCCAAAGATGAAGAATGTGCTAATAGTCTCTGACCACACTAGTACAGGAAAAGCAGAAAACAATGGGCAAATATTTCCTCGTATTTCCAGCTTTGCCCATTTCAAAGACATCGGACACAATCAGGACTTAATCATTAAAAAAACGAAGTAATGTTAGAACCTCAACGGTGAACTTGGTAAAAATAACGGTATGGTTACATACAATAATAATGTATTTTTGTATAAACCAATAAATATTTAAAATATCAAAATTATATACTCATTTTGTTTTCATATCAAAATAAAAAAAAAGTTTCATTTAATATGATGGTTTAAGTTTAGGGATTTTAAATCTGTTAACCCTACCTATTACTATTATCCTGTTCAAGGACGCCCGCAAGGATGGGCAGGAGAGGGACAACTCCCCTCTAGATTTCCAACTATTTAAAATAATTATATCCATTATATCCAAATTAAATATCCCAAAAATCATAATTGGTACCAAAGTGTATTAATATTTATAGCTGTTTACATTCATCAATGAGTGAGAATCATTTATTCGGATTATGTATGTTAAGTTTACACAGAAAAAAATTGAAGAACTTCATTTAGCTGAAAAGTTGTTGATGGATATGGGAAAAATAAAATAAAATTGCAATTTGTGTTCAATTAGTTAATAAAAGTATTTAATTAGTATAAAAGTGTTTGATTATTAATAAAAATTAATGCTGTCCCCCCTTGAATTTTCATCAGTAGACACCCTTGATCCAGCTCAAGGACCGAAAAGATAAAAGACGAACTTCCACCACCATTATTTAAATAATAAATTTATATATTTATACAATAAATACTATGTTTTACTATACTTAATGAGTAATGAGTATTTAAATGTAAATTAACATGAACACATTTGGGGTGTTAATTTCAAAAATGGGGATGCTGAGCACACCCGAGCACCCCTAAATTACGCCTTTGTCTGTAACAGGGTTGTGACGTGTCACACATGTGTGTCAGTTCGATTGTGATTTGCCTGTTCCGTTATCAGTTCATGGTAGTATATTTTATCGAACGCGTCTTCGCTTTCAAGATGGATAACATACCCTTTCCGCTTACTACCAAATAAATCACATAAAAAGATCAAATATGAGACTGAATTGTACGTGCCTTATTTTCGTATCTGTCTTTCAATCGTTCAATTGCTACATCATAATTAGCTTCTGTCAATGCTATAGATTTAACAATATCTTGTGCATCTCCTCTAACACATGCCCGAAGATGGTATAACTTCTATGTTATAGTAAAGTCATCATTTTTATGTATCATAGAACAAAAAGTACTAAAAAACGATTCCCACTCTTGAATGTTTCCGCTGAATTCTGGAATTGTAACTGGAGCGTATTTAATACGGCTAGTGACCCTGGACACACTTGCAGACTGATTATGAAGACTTGACTCCAACGATTTCTTAGGATTTATAATGGATTACATCTTGGGTCTAATAGGAAAATAATCAACCTCAAATTTATCACGCTCATCTGCTTCTATGTCGAAATCATCTTCAAGAAGTTCAATTTGTGACTGAATGTCGTCGAACTTTCTGTTTAACTGTGGCAGTTCTTCCTGCCGAAATTCTAGAAGTGCAACATCATCAGTCTCAGTATTAAATTTTGTTACATAATTGCTCATACGCGTAAGAGAGTCCTTGACAACACCACGTTTTCTTTTAAGATCAGATAAAACTTTTTGACCTTGTTCATCTAACACCATTTTGAAAAATTGTTTTGCTTTAATTGAAAATTTAAGATTTGACCGATTTTGAAATATGACAACAAAAAATGCGATAAAACGAACAATAGAAAAATTAATAAAATAAATATAGAACGATGACAAAAAAGTACAAATGATCAAATGATTGAATCAAACTTATCAACTGAATGACCGACAACAAGAACGCAAAGACAAAAAAAATATGTGCAATCACACAACAAGGAACAATACACAACTACATTGCTAAAATAAATTTAAAAATCACTAGTTGAAATAAAAATCACGTCGAGGTTATCAAATGTTGGGGCCGATAGCGTAAAATAATATTACGCGCACACCGGTCACCTGTTGTAAATGCGTGCACTAAATGTAATTTCACCACCGACCGACTATAGTGTGTATGTGTGTATAATTGTATGTAGCTTCGTCAGAATGGTTGGGTTCGTCGCACAAATCTGACGAGCTACGTGGTGAGGTGGTGTGTGTGTGTGTGTATTTTGTGTTGTGTGTGTGTTGCTATAAATTAATGAAAACAAGAGGTAACTAAATAATTGTACAAGGTTACTGGTAACTCTGTTGCTGTTTAACTTATTTTTATAAATAATTATAATAAAAAAGACAAATAAATAATTAAATAATTCACAGCAACAGATATAAATAAATAAAAATAAATATAAATAAATAAAACAAAAACTCACTAATTGATGGAGCGCGGACTGGCCAGCTGTAACTACGTACCTTACTACTATAATAATATATAAAATAACAAAAATCGGTGATTTGCGCCAAAAAAACAATTAAAGCAAAATAATAAAAACTGGTGATTTTCGCTCAATAAAATAACAATAATAATAATTTCGTCTATGGCGGCACAACACAATTGTATTAACAAAAATAATAAAATGTCATAATAAAAAATATAATACTAATTCGACCTATGACGGCAATACTAAAACAAAGAAAAATGTGCCTATGGCGGCTGCACAAAAATTTAATTCAAAAACGGTCGATGTGAACCCAACGACAGTTCGTACGACACAAGCGACAACAAAAATAATGGCACCGGGCCTTTTACAATTATATAACTCACACACATATAGACGGCAAACAATAACCGATAATAATTAAAATTATAAACAATGATGTGTGTGCGTGTACGTATGGGTCGAGTATCGTTGGTGAACCGAAATAGACCGATGACCATAAGATTAATAATTATGAGAATAATATGTGTTAGTGGCGCAAACATATGTAATATTTGTTTTCCGTAAGTAAAATTAGGTCCTTCTAGGCTATAATGAAACAAGTCCCAGACACCCCCAAGATCCCCCTTCGGGACGGCCTTGTGCATCATAATGTAAAGTGATTGATAAATCGTTTGTTATTTTATAGTTTTTTTTTTATGGATAAAAAAATATTTTTTTTTTAGCAATTTTAACTAAAAATTAGAATTTCAGATTACAACTACTACCATCAATTTTCCAAAAGAACATCGATGTAAATTATTGGGCAAACAAGGACTTAATCTAAAAATTATTGAACAACGTACTGGAGTACGTGTTCAAATACCGCGTATACAAAATTCGTCCGACATCATTTATATTACTGGAACAAGAGATTACACGACAAAAGTAGTTCAAATATTTTCAAAAATATGTTTAATGAATCGGAATTTAAGTTTAACACATTTTAGTAAATTAATTTCCGAAAAGAATGGCTCGAATGAATAGGTTGGAGAAAAATTGACAAAACAAATAATACCTATTTTTAAAGTGATTAAGTGTGATCGTACTAGTTTATTTATTTTATTAATTAAATTAAAATTAAATTTTTAAATAAATATTTGAAAATTTCATGATTTCTAAATTAAAATGTAGATAATTTTTATTATACTTTTATTGTAAAAAATAAATTAATGAGGATTTTAATATTGAATTTTGATATAACTCGATACAAATTCATTGAACTTTTAATTTTAATATTATAGGCTTAAAAATTTTTAAAAGATTTCTGATGTTTTTTTTTTTTTTTAGAAAAAAATGTAGAAGTCTTATGTAATAACGAAATCAGGTATTTTAACAAAATTCTATCAAATAGTTTCTTTCGTAATTTTTTAAAAATTAAAATTTTCGTTAGGAATTGGAGGAAATTATATTTAAGTTGAAAAATAAAATTGAAAAATAAATAACAATTGATCAACGTTACCATGGAGCGATAACTGGAGTTAAGGGTGAAAAAGTTCGACAGCTTCAAAAAATATTAAATGTTCAAATAATATTCTCCAGTCTAAGTAATTAATAATATTAATATGTTTGTTTTTTGTATTTTGTCTGTTAATAAATAATACTTGATTGGATATTATAGGCGAGGCTAGAAATAATTTAGTCAAATTATGAGGTTTGAACGATGATGTAAATAAAGCGTTTAAATCATTAGCCGAATTGGCTGAAATATTGGATGAAACTATGTTTTGGAAATTCCTATTTTTAAACAATTTCACAAACTTATTACTGGAAAGAGAGCAGTATTTATTAAAAAGGTAATTATTATTAATTAACTTTTGTGATTGGACCTTTAGAAATATTGTTATTTATATAATTTAATATATCTATATTAAAGAAGAGACTGATACGAGAATTTTTTTACCACGTGAAGAAAAAAATAGTGATGTTATTTAAATCATGGGAAATAAAAGAAGTTTTAATCGCTTATGATATGATAAAAGAAATACGCAATGAAATAGTTGGTTTTTTATAAAGATTATTTATTTTTCAATTTTATTATTAATTTATTAATCATGTATTTTTAATTCGCTGTTCGTTGTTGTAACGTAATCATTACATTACGTCTCTCTACCTCGCCACTAGAGTTAAATTACCACTATCCACAACCCACGGACCCGATCTAATGACCTGGTTTCGCTAAATACAAAAAATGGCAGTTATATAAAAAGTAGCAATCGCCATTTTCATTCTAGGATAGTAGACTGTGATTGTTACTTTGAAATCATATGTAAAAAATCAAAGTTACCTACTGCTATATCATACCATACTGTGATTGCTACACTTTAAAAAGTATGTTTAAAATATTATTACGTTTATCAAATCACATGTTAAAATCAGTAATCGCTAGGGATATGTAGTTCTGAGGTAGTTAACTCTAAGAGTAGATTCTTTAAAATGAACTATGGAAGTTGAATCAGTGACTCAGTTCGACAAACTTATCAAATTCAATACCCTCACAAACTGAACTGATACACGACTCTCGACTCTCGGACAAGCACAAATTTCATAATTGAACGTGTTATAACGTGACATACACTTCCATAACACTCTGCTATATTTTATATATTTTATGTCATACTATAAAAATAAGCAAATGCTATAAGTCTCGAGTCCTGCTAATTAGTAATCATAATAATACTTACCAATATTACTTTTAGACGACACACGACAAATAATAATAAATAATCGAAGCATTATAGCACGGCAATAAAAAAGAAATAATAAATATGTAAAACAATTTATTCAAGGCAGTTCATGAGGAATTATAAAAATATAAAATAAAACCATACAGCATATATTCATATTTCGCGCGTGTTTACGACTGTTATCATTACTGATAATTCCCCTTGAAGAGTGAGAACGAAAAACGAAATCGGTTTTTCTCGTTCTCCGTTCCGGCGACGTCTCCTTGTTGTACAATCCATTGTTTTATCATCTATACTGATTTTAACCGTTCTGCGACTGCACCGCCGAGATAACAGTTATCAATTTGTAACGGCTCATATCACACGACGCAGTTATCACGGGGACTTCGAAAAAAAAAAATGTCGTTTCCCAAATAAATAATAACATTCGATGTCGAATATTACTGTCCGGCCTTGCAATCACCGTTGCAGCGTGAACGCAATGACCGTTGTCCAACGTCCGCGACCCACCGTTTCTGTTACTAATGCGAGCGTGCTGCTTCCGGGTGTTCGTCGACGGTGAACTGTGGGACTGCCTGTTGGTTGTGAAACACAACCGGAACTATGCGCTGTACACGTCCGTCGACCGGTTGCCGTCCGAACTGCATCCGCTCCGGTTGGACAATGTCCGCGGCTCCACACCGACGGTGGTGGACGCCAATTGTCTGGAGCGCGTCATCAAAGCGTTGGAGTACAGCGACGTGTTCAAACGGTCGGCGTTACGTAGAATGAACGCAGTCGTCACGCACGTGGTGGACAGCGACATGGTGATCAACGTCAATGACATCAGTCTGGTACCGTCCAACAGATATAGATTGCCCTACACATGGTACACCGGTAGAACACATTTAATAGCTCGAACACGAGAACGTTGTTTACCCGCCTGTCAATCTGTAATAATTGTTTGGAATTGATGTTTGCAGGTGCGAACTGTACGAGAAAACTGATCTACAATACAGAGAAATGGAAAATATAATGGCTTGGTTGTCGACTCTTGGTGGAGCTTTCTCATCGTTGGGTGATCAAACAGAACGCTATGTAAATTACTAAACACTATTTTCATCATAATTTCATAACCCAATGTTCTACCCCATTAATTTTGTTTATCGTTGTATACTTATCCCTGGGACCTATGACGCTTTCAAACTAATTACATTTTAACCCGTCATTGCTTGCATGTAAGAATTTCTTTCACATATTTTTTAAGATGAGAATCACTGACTTGCTCGTAGTTATATTTCCCTCAAATTCATTGTACCCATCAAGGAACTAATAAAAAAATAGAATTATCAAAAAACAACAACTTCATTATTCCGATAGGGAATAATATTGCCTTCCAAAAATAAATAGTTGTATCCTATTAGCGAATCTCTCTACGCACGAGTAAAAGCGTTGAAGTTATAGCACACATTAATCTAAATATTTTATTTTATTTTTTTATTGTTTTACTGTTTAAATTTATTTAAAACATGTGTCATTTCATTTCTATGTGGTTAGATGAAGATATGTCAATAAATGGCTCATGCGGTAAATTTTTTGATTGATGTAAATTAAATTATAGTGTTGAGGAATATTGCAATGCAACTCATCAATGGATTGACGAAACGTTGAAAGACAATTATTATAAGACTATGTAATTTGCATCAATATTCCCAATAAGCCAAACAAATATAATATATAATATGTATAATTGTTTATAACAATAATAGTTTACTGCTTAACAAACTGCATTTTATACATGACATAATATGTCACATAGATCATTATAATCATTTTTATTATATTAATTAAATACATAATTTTTCTATTCTGTGTTTATTAAGCATATAATATTATACATTTATTTTTTCCTGAATCATTATTTTTATGATAAAATATACCTGGTGAATGATTGCTTTACACGTGAGCAGTGGTGTTCAGATTATGTATGCGAGTAATGACAGGTTAAATATAATAATAATTCTATTCATTAAATATTTTAGTTTAAGAGAGTTAAGATATTTTGGAACCAGGAATTTTTAAATTTTTTTTAATTACTGTAGGCAATTGTTGCTGGGAACATTTCAATACAACAATTGAGAATTGCAATGAAAATCGGCGATCCATTGATTGCTGCCAGATGTAAGCTATACGCTGCTATCAGTCTCATGCAACGTGGTATGTTCAAACAAGCTAAATTCATTGTTCAAAATCAATACATGTACTTCAAGTCTCAATTAAATGTGGATGAGCGACTTATCAAAATGTGTTATGGTATATGGGCCAAATTACGTTATGAAAGGAATAAGAAAAAATTCAGTTTAAAACTTATGTGAAAAAATTTATAATTTACTTGATTGTGTATATTATTTTCTCTTAAAAATAAAAACAATGAAATCATATATATATATCTGAAAACTGATTTCTTTATTTCTCTCTGATTACTGTTAATACAATTTTTTTTTTTTTTTACTCAAAATTATTTAAGTAAACCTATAGAATATATAAAATAATTTTTAATATAAAATAAATTCAGATATGATTTTTTTTTCTAAAATATTATATACTAGTTAATAATGCTCCAAAGAATATTAAACACAATTTTATAATAGTAACAATTAAATGTAAGAATAATTCAAATAAAATACTAAAACTAAAAAAGAAAATGTTTAAAATTTTAAGATTATTTGATTTCATATATGTACAGTCATTTTATAAAACTATGATTGAAACACCATTTCTGATGCAACTGATACACCGGCAACATGGCGGTGATCTATTCCACCAATTTTCAATTTACATTCTGGACAAACTGATTCTTCCATTGGCCCTCCACATTCTGTTATACAATATATATGGCCATTAGGACATTTATGCCAATGACCTTGAGCACTCACACCTCCTACAAAATTGACTGCCATAGCTTTATGAATCATCCTTCTCTCTTTGTTTATAATAATAGAAATACCATCCATTTTCTGCTGAATTAGTTCAATATTATTTTGTATTTCCAAGTCTTTTTCTTGATTATAAGCTGTACATGACATTAACAAAGCTTCCATATTGTCTACTAAATGTCTTGCTTGTATTGCATTAGCATCTTGAATTGTAAAAATCATCCTATATATTTCAGTTGATTTTATTTCAAAAAGAGTAATAATTCTTTCACCCCGTAACAATTCTTTGTTGATATCCGATTTTTGTTGATTTGACAAATTACGAGCATATGCAAATGCAACAGAGAGTAACCAAACAAAGTGATCAATAATAGTTTGTTTCATTTGCTTATCCTTGATGGTTTTAATTCTTTTTTTGTACTTAGATGTGCAATTAAATACATAAATGACAAATTCTAATGATTCAATATCCCTGGCATGTAGATTAAGTTTCTTATGTTTATTAGTAAATGATTTTATTAAAGGACTACAAAATATGTTCCATAAATTTTTAATATGATTACATTTAATTACATCACCAATAAATATAGAGTCAAAATTTTTATTCAAGAATTTTAATGACTCTAAGACTGTCTTCTTGTGGCTTTTTATAACACTTATTTGTCCATATAGTTTTTCTTTTATTTTCGTAATGTCATTTAGAATAATTTTCACCTGGTTCATAAAACGTTGGGTTTTCAAAATTGGTGTTTTACACAATGGACATTGTTTTAGAGTTATTTCATTATTATTTTGATTCATCCATTGTTCCAAACCTTCAGATTCAATTGAATGTTTACAATCTTCCAAGTAAATAAATCTACAACAATATCAAATAGATAAGACTAAACAATGTATACAATTATAATAGTTAATACTTTATTCGATGATAATTCACACATAGCGATATATGTAAGTAATATAATTCTCAGGTATGTAAAATAAATAATATTAAATTAAATTACTATTATAATCGCATTTATATACATTCTAAAAATTGTGAAGAGACGTATTTTAATTTTTAAACAAAAACCATTTCTAAATTATAATTATTTAAATTAATTATTTTTTAATTTTTAGTTTAAGACTTTTAGATTCTAAGTTAATGGAGGAATGTATTGGTTTTAACAATATGTCTTTTTTTTTTGTATCTATGTAATCGGTTTTGACCAGAAAGATTGCTCTAATCATCAGAAATTTGATCTAGTTTATCTTCGGACAGTCATTTTACAAATTTCCATTAAATGTTCTTAGTAAATACAAAAAACTGAAAATTTTACAAAAAAACGATCAAAATTGAATTCTATTTTTATTTCATCGTACCTCAAAACAAAATAAAAAAATCGTTGACTTTGATATAACAATAAAAAAAGTTTAAAAATTCCCTACATTTTTGTAGTAAAACATTCATACAATTTTAAATTTTTATATAGGTATGTCGCGTCCTGCGTAGTCACATAATAAAATACATCACAATGAGGTTCCCATGAACATCAAAAACCACAACTGTGGATAAGTTAGATTATTGTTTTGCCGGCTTGAAGGCGGTTCGAGCTGTGCAGTGGCACAGGGCCCCGCGCATTGAAAGGCCCCGCGGATCGCGGTCTGTTGCATAAATAAATTACCGGATATTTATTTAATACGGATTAAAAACGGATGGGATTGGCCATACATTTTTATCCATCCTCGGATAGGTAGGTAACTCTAATAGCTATAGGGCGGATTGACTAATTTATTAATTATTCGTACTCGTATGACACGTAACGGCAGCGTGATAACTGATAGCACAATGTTGAGAAGCAATGGCTACAACGGCGACAACCACAGCGAGACAGCGGGTTATTCCAATAATGTTATTGGAACCGGGCTCGGTATTGATAACGATATTACAGTATATTCATCGAAAATTCATAATAATAATAATAGGTATATTTTATTTTAAAGTACCAACTACCTACTATGTTTATCATTTTGTTGATGACGCCCATCGAATTTAGACGTCAAACGAAGGAGACTTTCACGGTAAATAATTATAATTAATAATATATTTGATTTATTATATTTAAATTAAAAATAAGTTAAGTAAGGTTGGGGCTATATACGGCAATATTCGGATGACGGATTCGCTCAATATTTTTGCCGAGATTTTATAATCTAAAAAAAAAATTTAGAGTGAATCGACCAATTATGAAACTTAATGGTATGAACATGATCTGTGTTCGTATGTTGGTTTTTTACGATTATTCAAAGTGAATTATGACTGTTATGAGCATTTTAATTAACGCAATATTAGGTATAAGCATAACTTGCTAAAAAATTTAAGTATTGTAAAAAACCAATATACGAACACAGATAATGTTCTTACCATCAATAAGTTTTATAATAGGTCGATTTACTTTAATTTTTAAACTAACGGAGCTAAACGTCATCTGCTGAGCTTAAATTTGCTATGTTACGCTCTCGTAAGATGTAGACGACAAATACCTTTAGAACTTATTGATTTAAATTTTCAATCCTTAGCTATAAAAACTGAAAATTTTATGAATTTGTAAATTTTGAAAATTATGAGAAATGTCAAAATATGAATTTTAAATGTTTATAAAAGAAAAGTCGTGCCTATGTATTTAATTCGCTCGGTGAATTTCGAGGTAAATATCGCCATGTATAACCCCAGCCTAAAGTTGTTAGTTGGTATCTTTGTAATATTCTATAATAATTTATTCAGGTATTGAAAAAATAAATACAAATAGGCAAGGCTATTATATAGGTATCGAATATTTTAAATATTATAGGCTGTCGAGGTGTTCTGCACTATATCTGGATTTTAAAATAACGTGTTTAAATACAAGTAGAGACCTATTATTGATTAAATATACTATAATATTATAGTTACTGTATATTTAAACAATGCTAATAGTTAATGGAATACTTACAAAATGTCAAAATATAGGAAACGACTTATGAGAAATAAAGAATAATATTTTAAATTATTTCTTATTCACAGCATATAGTAGATATTAAACATTAGTGCTATGCGGGCAATTATTATGTACTACATTTATAAAAGAAAAACATATATTATCCAAACCCAATACACTGTCAGTTTTAATTAAATAATAATAATAATTTAATTATTTTGTTGGATTTCATAATTTATATTTTATAAGTACCTACTTACAGCAAAATAATTTTTTTTAAATATAAAGAAATACATTAATAGTTAAAACGTTTAGATTGAGACACAACCTGGTAATTAATTGGTAATTTAACATAATTATTTTTTATTTCGACATAGATTATATAAAATGGCTAGCAGAGATTGCGATCGATTTAGAAAATATTTAAGTGGCAGTGAAAAAGCAAAAAGGAAACTTAAAAAAGATGAGTATTTAGAGAATCAACGAAATGCAATGAAAAAATTTTTAAAAATAGAAAACACTGGAATACTAATTAGTGAAAGTTCTGAGAATAAAAGTTGTTGCCAAGAAGTATTAGAAAGAAATTTAAGAAATTTTGAAAATGTTGAGGATGGAAGAATGACAGAAATTCAAAATGAGTCCATTGATGTAGAGCACGAAAAGCCAACCTTCAACGACACGATTGAAAGTATAGTTTTAGAAAAAAAATACTGTGATCAATGACGATAGTGAAAGTGAGAACTCAAATACACTTAATATAGAGGATCCAGGAACTTGGCCAGAAAAGATAACAGATAAGCTTCGCACACATTTAGTTAAAAGAGGACCTGTACAAATTCGCAATTTTGATTTTCCTAAGGACGAAGAGAAAGGGAACAGAAGATTTTCTGATAAATATTATAACAGAAAATTAGCAAATGGTGTTGAAAAAGAAGATGGTTAGTTTACTCAAAAACATCGAATAAAACATTCTGCTTTGCATGTAAGTTATATAAAACTAGCATTGATTCGTCATCCTTAAGTACCAAAGGTTTCAACGATTGGACTCATTTAAGTGAACGGTTATCAGCACACGAAAGGTCATCTAATCATCGGTTGGCTATGAATACTTGGCTCGAAACAGAAAAAAATTACAAACTCAATAATACTATAGATGATAAATACGAATCATTTGTCGAGAATGAAACTGTTCGTTAGAAGAATATTTTTCAACGTATCTTAGAAACGATATTATACTTAGCTGAGGGTAACATGACTTTTAGAGGTATAAATGATAAATTATATGAGCCACATAACGGTAATTTTTTAAGGCTTATAGAATTAATTGCTAAGTTTGATCCCATACTTAAGGACCATATTTCAAGGACTGCTCCCGCAGTCGAAGGGACTAAAAGAAAACATACGTACTTATCACATACCATCCAAGATGAATTAATAACAAAAATGGCTGAAAAAGTTAAATTTAAAATTATAAGTAAAATAAAAAAAGCAAAATACTATTCAATCTTACTCGATTGTACTCCTGACGTTAGCCACCAAGAGCAGTTATCGGTAGTTATACGTTTTGTTAACACAGAAGCTGCGATTATCGAAATAGAAGAACGATTTATTTGTTTTGAAATTGTTGATGATACTACAGGACAAGGTTTATCTGATAAAATAAAACAGTTGTTAAATTTCGAAGGAATAAGTATCTTAGACTGTAGGGGCTAAGGGTACGACAATGGTGCAAATATGAAAGGAATATACAACGGAGTACAAGCTCATATACTGAGACAAAATCCTAAAGCATTTTTTACACCGTGTGGCAGTCATAATTTAAACTTAGTACTCGGAGACATCGCTAAATCGTCAGTTTTTGCAATTTCATTTTTTGGAACTCTACAAAAGGTATATAACATTTTTGCTGGTTCAACTGCTCGCTGGGATTTATTAAAAAAATATGTAAAAAAAACTAATACCAAAACCGTTATCCTATACAAGATGGGAATGTCGCTTGGAAAGAACTACGCCGTAAAACACTAGATCCCAAGATTAAATCTGAAATTATAGGAATTGAAGATGAATTTATGTCATTTGAATTTTTGGTTAGTTTAATCATTTGGTATGACTTGTTAAACCATGTAAACATAGTTAGCAAAATTTTACAAGATTCTAAAATGTGTATAAGTATGGCAACTTCTCATTTAAATGAACTGTTAAAATATTTTAAAGACTTTAGAAAAACAGGATTTATTTCATCTATTATTACCGCAAAAGAACTTGCAAATGATCTGGATCTAGATCCTAAATTTGAAGAAAAACGAATACGTAGAAAAAAAAGACAATTTAGTTACGAAGGATCCGATGACCCAATAATTAATGCACAAGACAATTTTCATGTTAACTATTTTTTAAAAATAGTCGATACAGCTATTATTTCATTCCAAAAAAGATTTACCACATATGAAGAATATGAAAATATATTCGGATTTGTATACACATTAAATAAATTAAAAGATATGAAGCAAGAAGAATTGCTTAAAAACTGTAAGGATTTACATATAAAATTGGAAGGTGATATTGATGGAATTGATTTATATGAAGAGTTAATGATGTTTCGTAATATATTACCACAAAATTACTCTATACTTGAAGCTTTGCAATTTATATTTGATAATAACCTTTCAGAAATTTATCCCAATTCTATAATAGTACTTCAAATAATATTGACTTCACCAGTAACCACTGCTACAGCAGAAAGGTCGTTTTCTAAATTAAAAATGATAAAAAACTACCTAAGATCGACAATCAGCCAAGAAAGATTCACTTCATTATCGATATTATCAATTGAACATGACATTGCCAAAAGCATGGATTATAATGATGTAATTTTAGAGTTTGCCGCAAAAAGAGCAAGAGGATTAAAGTATTAAGAATTAAATATATAATTTTCCATATTATATATGAATCATTTATTTTGTATTAATAAAATATTTAGTTACTAACTTTAACTGTAACGTACTTGTTTCGGTTCAATGTAAAAATTAAATTAACATTTGTAATGTAAATAATAAATTATGAGCTACAGAATTATATTTTATTCATATACCTATCACTAAATAACATTTTAATTGCAGAGGCAATTATCACACTTATATCTTATCTTGAACAATATGGTCATATGGGTCCATATATGATTAAAATTTATTAGTAGGCTTAAAACTGAACTATTTCTGATGGCCCTAATCCAAAGAAACAAATACTGGCTAACAACCACTAAAAAATAGGCCCCGCGAAAACATTTTGCACACGGCCCCGATATTTACCAAGCCCTGCACGTGGTTATTACACTGGAAATTACAATAAGGAATTAGAATATCGAAATCACAAGCGTAGACAAGTGAAAGGGTTCACATAAACGTTTTTATGGGAAATTGAAATAAAATAGTTAATCGAAATAGTAGTGACCACATCCTGGGCATCTGCGTCAATAATTATGTCACGGTCCGGAGATAACGCACACACACTCATAATCCATGGGAAATTATCTTATTTTATTATCGTTTTCATTTACACACACACACACATGCAGATATCAGATATAAAAGGGACCCGAAAACAAGGGCAAATCAGACAAGTTTTGGCTATGCTACACTGAGCACCTTCACGTCAGTGTTTGTCATGGTCCGAACATAGAAATATTTCACACTATTTTTATAAGTCATAATTGTTAGGACTTAGAATGATTTCTACAAATCCAAATTGTTTGGACTTAGAATAGTTACGAAATTGTAGTTAGAATAATTTTATGAGTTTAAATAAATTAAATTATTTTAAAAAAGTCTTGATTATTCTTTACTACACTTACAACCAAGCGTTGACTGAGACGTTGACACTGAAATAACGGATCGAACGGTTGGCACGTAACAGGTATATGGATTAAAAATTAGATAAAAGAGATTTCTCTGTAGCCAAAAAAAAAGAACTAGATTATTCATCTATGTTGACAAAACCTAATTTTTAATTAATTTCTGTTAAATATAATTAACTATATAGTTAGACATTTCATAATTTCAAAATATCTTAATAAAAAAAAAAGTGTGCTGTTTATAGGGAGTGGAAAATGTCGATTTTCCTAAAATGTTTTTTTTTTACAAAAGTTAAAATATTAAAATATCAACTTATAATATTTTTACTATATAATTATAAAATAATCTACCAAAACTATTTTATTCAAAATCGTTTTTTTAAAAGCAATGATAAATGGGTTTAAAATACCATTACATCAATACCATTCAACCATCCTTGTATCTCACCTGACAGTTTTACCCTTTTTTAGTTAATTCCCGAGGAGTTATTTAAATATGTTAGTTAAAAAATGATAAATATCCTGATAACCGATGATATTTGTAAAAACATTCTAATGAATACAATTTAAATTTTTTGTCAATTACCTTGAATTTGGATCATCTTCATTTCCAAATAATAATGCAGTAACTTCTTCTATTTGACAAATTCGACAAAGAGGAGGACACGGTTCACCACAAAAACCAATACATTCATGTCCACACGGCAACTTAAGGTTGCAAGGCTTATAACATGGTTTTCGATTACAAATTTCACCACAATTTTTAGTACATTTAAAGTGTGGACACTTCCAAGTACAAGTTTCCTAACAAATGAAAATATAATATTTACAGAAAACTTATATAGCAAATTGTTAAATGTTAAATTAAAAACCTTGCAAGGTTTACACTGAACACCACAAATATTAGTACATCTTGAATGCACACAGGAATACGAGCATTTTTGATTACAAGGTGGACACCGTTGCTTACATGGAGATTTACAACTGTAAAATAAATAATTGTACTATGCAAATATTTTTAGCAAAAATATATTTACATACGTATGATTACATGGATTTATTTTGTTACATATTTCACCACAAGGTACATGTAAACGACCTTGTTTACATTCCCCACATGTACCCTTACACATATCATTACAGTTTAACACTTGGAAACATGGTTCACGGCATTTATCTAGTAGATATGTACTGTCCATACTAAATTCTAAAACATAAATATGTATTAACAATTATAATTTTAATTTAAAATAAATAAAACAACTACACAAACAATTTATAACCTGTACATTTAAATTAAAAAATTTAAATTTATTTTAAATTAACTGTAGGTCTTATTTTAAAGACTATTGGCGTTATTGTTGTGGCAGTCATCATCCCAACTAACTGAATTTTAGTTGATTGTTAAGCAATAAGGGAAAACATTATTTTATTAATAATAAAATCTAATAAGTGTAATAATTTATTACAAAAGAAAAAGTAAAACAAAGTTAGATATACTCAATGACAAAATTGAATGCAAACATAAATTCAAATAAATTATTTAAAAATGAATTTAATTTAATTTTGATGATGTTTCATTTCAAAAATATAATATTATTTTAATAATTTGATAGATTTTGGTTTATATCCAAAAATGAAGAACAATTAACAAAATTAATTGTTTTTAGTATAAAAATTACCTTTATCTTTGTCACAGCATAAAACCCAAACTTTGTCATGACCACAAGCAAGTTTACTTTTTTTTTGTAATACTAATTCCTTACATTTCATTTCATCACATTCTTTTGCACACATAGATTTACATTGGTGCCCACAAATTAAAGTGCGTTCACAACTTTTATCACAATTTTTACGTGTGGGCAAAATTTTACATTTAATTTGAGTTAAATGTCCACAGTCTGGTATAATTTTTTTCACCTAAAAAATTTCTATTAAATTCCAATTGATTCTTTAAAAAATATAACTTACTAAAACATCACAAGGTTTACAAGGTTCAAAACATTTAGCATAACATTTATGATTACATTTTAATTTACGTTCACATGCAAGATAACATTTTATCTTATTTTCACTTAGCCCACAAGGAATATTATTCTTCTCGTGCCCACAAGATAAAACTTTTTTAACTTTTACAATACAATTTGCACAGTCTTCATAGCATAATTTTTTACATTTGTGATTTAAAGAACAATTTATATTGACACTTTCACATGGCTTTAAACATTTGTACTAAAATACAGAAAAATTATGATTATATTTAGAAATTTTAAATAAAAAATTATTCATTAAAAAAATTACTGTCTCATGTTCAGGGTCATTATTTTTATGACAATTGAGTACACAAGCATGGCCACAATCCAACCGGTCATAACACTTAAAAGTGCAATTAGGTTCTTTTTCATGGCATTTTTTCTCTATTTTATGACCACATTCTTCTAATATTACTTCCACCTATTGTTTAAAATATGACATAATGACTATAATAGACGACAAATATTAAAATTTATCATTTGAACTCTTACTATTTCTTCACACGGAAAATCATTTTCATCAACAAAACAAGGTAAACTTGTTTGATGATTACAAGGTAAAGTTTTTATCACGGGCACCGTACACTTTCCACATTCCATAAAACATTTTTTTGTACAAGGGTGATTATATTCACAAAATCTATAATGTTTGAATAAATATGTATACTCCAATAAATAATCACTAACAATTTGAATTAATAAATGTTAATTTTATTACTTGTTACAAGACTCTCTACATTTAAATTCATTATGATTGCGATCATACGAATGACATATACTTGTACAGTAATGACCACATAACAGTAATGTATTGCATAACATGGTACAACCACCCTCCTTAATTACATTAAAATCTTCACTTTTTGAAACTTTAGTCAAAATTTCAGTATGTACAGCACATTGTAAAGTTAATTCATTACCTTACATAAAATAAATACATGAAAATATAATTATCAAATATATTGTATATTTAATTGATGAAATTAACTTACCATATGAATCCTGATTGTCCAACGTAGTTTTTATTTGTTTCCATAAAGTACCAGAATTATATAAATTGTCCATATTACCCATTATGTAAAGACCATATTTTGCCCTTGACAATGCAACACATATTCTGTTTTCAGTTTTTAAAAAACCAACATTACCATTTTCATTACTTCTAACTAAAGATAGCAGAATTATGTCGCTTTCTTCGCCTTGATAATTATCAACAACAGTTATTTTCATGCCTTCTAATATTGTATGCTTTTTTCGTAACTAGAAGTAAATAAAATTCATTTCAAATAGTAACATAACTATTATTTAAATAGACTTGGTATTTAATATACTTATTTATAATTTCTAGTTATAATAAAACAATAAAGTTTATAATTAAACAGTATTTTCGAACTGCATCCTATCAAGGCTAAGAAATAACAGAAGAAACTCAAAGTGACTATCAAGGAGGATTCAGTACTGATAAGTTGACACTAGATCAGATATTCATCCTTTGACTACTGTTCTAAAAATTATGGGATTTCAATAAGGATTTACATGTTTTTTTTTTTTTATTGACTTTAAGAAACCGTATGACAGTATTCACAGAACAAGCTTGATTAATTCCTCGAAAGAATTTAATTCACCACAAAAATTAATAAGACTAATAGAGATAAGCAGTACAAAAACATTTGTTAAAATCAAAGTTGGAAGTGCAGAAATAGAGTCAATATGGGTTAAGACAGGGAGACTCATTATCACTAATATTTAACCAAATTTTATAGAAATAGTAAGAGAAATGGTTATTCAATCACAAAAAGGTGTTAAGTTATAAGAAAAGGTCATAACAGTTTTAGCATATACAAAATATGTTATACTAATGAGTAAATTACACAATAATTTAAGATCAATCAATTGGAGAAAAAGGCAAAGTAAATGGGACACAAAACATAATAAATGAGAAAAAAACAGAAAATATATGCTCAGTTATCCAGTGACGCCGATCCCTATATTCAAGTATGGCGACTGTCATACTAAATTATGTGGTGGGTGGGTACCTACTGAGTGCTGGGTAGGTGACACATAGCGTGTACCCACAGCCCAATGTGTAAAATGTATTAATAATATTTAATATTTAACATAATTACATAAAAGCACATCAGTTGTGGTACACTGATTACGTCGATACAAGTCAGAAGATCGTAATATTAACACAAATAATACGATAGTGCGATGTGATGAAAATATTATTTAATATACGAACACCTATATCGGCTATATCATAAATTATTGTTAAGTCACAATATGAAAATATATATATATATATATATATATTAATATCAATTTTAAATACAATATTATGGTAGGGTTTCAGCCCCCCCCCCACCGTTTACATTAATTGATAGGTGGGTAGGTACTATTAAAATTTGATATTCGCCATACTGCATTTTTTGTAGTTCAGCGCCACTGCAGTTATCGCTTAGAAAGCTGAGACTCGACAATCAAAAGATACTGAGGAGAGGAAATTGACGGTTTTTGAAAGGTCTTAAGGAAGATTTTTGGACCTGTAAAGGACAGAGAACGGGAGAATGGAAAACAAGAAAAATCTATGAACTAGAAAGACTTTTTCGGAAAAAAAACATAATAAATCGTAATTATAATTTAACCTACGAAATGTGATAAGAATTTTGCATAACACTAGGCAGGAATTTTTGAAATTTTAATTAATTAATAAAAAGTTAATCGCTTGGGTGAGTTCATGTTTTTTTCTTCCTTAAAAAAAAAATAAAAATAAATGTACCAATTAAATAATATATTTATAGATGGCAATGTCAAAAAGATGTTGATTTCTATTTTTTTATTTTATTTTTACCTATTTCTGATATTCTATACTGATTTTTCCTAAATAAAAATACAAATTTTTTTTTACTTTTTATACATGACATTTTTAAGAGCAAGATGCCCGCGATAAATCTTGCCGCAGGGCTCGATGGCCCTGACCAGAACCACCTTATAAGGATGATTAAGGATGAGAACCCAATTGATGAAAAACCACTGAGAAAACTCCGATTGAGGTGGGAAGATGTAATAATAAAATATGTGGAGGCACTGAATGGAGGATGAGACTGGAAAACAAGAGCAATTGATAGGAAAGGCTGGAGGATTGAATGTGTGACGGAATAGTGTTGATTACCAAAATACTCAAGAATAAGAAGAAGGCTATAATTGAAATAGGGCGAAATAAGTCATATAATGATTTATACCATTTGATTATGAAACATGTTATAAATCAATACATAATGATTCTTTCAATATATGCACAAACAATACAAATTAAACAATTAAAGCTTAATACAACAACACACTATTAACATTCTAAATAGGTCAAATCTTTAAAAGAATGAAGCAAGATCAAATTTCCTATACTACCCTACATAAAAAAAGGCACAAAACCCTTTCGAGTGCTTTTGGCCAAAAGCCATTAGTGCATGTATATCAAGCTCTTAGTCATAGACGCAAGCCGATCGCCGGAAAGCTTCAAGAAGCTTTTTGTGACAAGTTATTATTACATGTGATTATTTCACTTTTAATTTTACTTTAAAATTTAAGTTTTCTGTGTGATCTTTCCACTATCCATATCTAATTTCTATTTTCCAATTTTTCCCTCCTCACTTTTCCTTTCATTCAAGTCTTTTTTTATTTTCATTTTTAGGTTATTACAATCAGGTGAGACTTATTTAGTGAATTATATTACTGTAATGGTATTGAAAACTTGAAACCAATGTATCAATGTTTCCGAAAATAAGAAAAAAAAAACGATTTTGAGTAAAACAAGTAGAGTGGATCAGATTATGTTTTAAAAAATGGTTGATAAAGTATAAAAAATCAATATCATAATTAGATAATCTGAATTTTTAATATTCTTACTTTCAAAATAAAAAAAAGGAATCTAAAATTTGGATGATATAAAAACTTCAAATGTCGGTAAACATTACAAATTTCAATAAAATATTTTAAAATTATATATTTTTTTTTTAGCCTAACCTAACCATATTGTATAATGGAAATTCATCAAAATTATGATTTTGTCTAAATTTTTCTTTAGAACGCTTATCAAACATTTATGCTGTTTTCTAGTAAATTCATTATTTTTTTATTACTAATGAAGTCTTATAAAAATCTTGTGGTTGATTTTTGTAATTTTATGTATTTTATCAATATTTAATATTAAACGCTCCTAACATTTTTAAATGAAATTCGGTTTAAATTTTTTCATTAATTAATAATTTATATGTATAAGAAACATTGTACAAAAATTACTTTTAGTCAAATTTTAAACTTTTAATTTGATAATGAATGGAGCAATCCTTCTGGTCAAAGTACATAGACACAAAAAAAAAGACATGGTACAGCTTATACATTACAATAATTAACTTTTTTTTGACTTAGAACAATTTATTTGAACAACATTTAAAATAAATAAAATAACTCACAGAGCGAAGAAGAAATAATTGCCCACTGTAAGTTGTTAAAATAGTCACTTGGTTAGTTTTGTATCCTTGAAATACTAAATGTCGGGCAAACATAATTAAAAATGAAGCTTCATGATCATTGCTTTTGCTTGAAATTTCCTCAACCTAAGTATCAAAATCAAATTGATTTAAGATAAATATAAAATACAAATGTTAATTCTACCTACTTCTTTTTCAAACATATTATGACTGAGGAAAAATAAATCCTTGGTCACACCACGTATATGTTCTCTATTATAAACATCTATATGATTTTTTAGTTCAGGATATATAGTTGGAGTTATAAGCGAACATATCTCAGGACGCATTCTATGCTGTTCCCCTAATGTATAGCAAGGTACATTGTTATTCACCATACGTTCAAATAATGAAATATCAAATTTATAGTCTTTTGCTAATTTGAAAACTGCATTACTAGGCCGAAGCTGTTTATGATCGCCTATAGTACGTGCAAAATAATAATGTTGAAGTAATTTTAAATATAGAAAATTAAAACAACATACCTATTAATAATAAGTGTTGACAGTGTTTAGTTAAAGATGTAACTATATGTGCTTCCAAAACTTCAGCAGCTTCTTCAACAACCACTGGAAATCATATAAAATTTGAGGGATATTTAAAAATAAATTTCTATTAAAATGTAATTAGGTACCTATAGGTGATTCTAGGCCTTCTAGCATCACTCTATGTTTAGCAGCACCAGTAGTCGTGATAGCTATGACATGCCTCGATTTTAAAATTTCAATATTTTCCAACTCTTTTAATTCTGCATAATGTTTATAAGTATCAGAATACATGTTTTCATATTCCAATATTTTAGGAACAAACATTTCTTTTGTCATTTTAACCCACTTAAAATATAAAGCCCATCTTTGTCTCATATTTAATGAATTTAAATTTTTAATAGATCTTGACAGATTAATATCAACATCTACTATATTCAGCATATTTAGAAAATAATCATGAATACGTTCCATGACATTAAATTCGAATTTCGCTTCTTCAAAGTCATTATATAAATTCACATCAAAATTTGACTGTTCTTTCAATTGTATACTTCGAGTAAGTAGTTCCTTGCACACATTTTTTATGTCATCTATAGTTATACTGTAAATTACAATATCTTTATGATTATATTCGAAATCTGGATCATCAAATTCATATTGTAAATAACTTTCTTCATTTTCTTGAACATCTGGTTTAATTTCAAGAAATTTTTCTGAGTGAAACACTTTATTTATCAACTCATGACTAATGCTGTAAATAAATTCAACTGGATCAACATTGAAGTAATCAAAATCTTGAAATAACCATGAGAGAAGATCCAAAGTAGTTTTGAAAAAATAATGATATTGTTTAGGCATACCATTTTTAAGCAATGATAGCTCTAGAATACCTGCATTATATGAAACAATTTCCTCACATTTTCTATAATACTTAATTTTATTCATAAGGCTTTGTATTTTATCATTAACATTTCTTAGGGCTCTATTAGTGGTCATTGACTTTCTGAATACACGAGTAATATTCCTTAAACTATATTTCTCAATTATTTCTGATTTTGATTGACCACCAATTCTTACAACTTGATTTGTGAAACTCAATACACCTTCAATAAATTGATCTAAAGCATGATTAGTGTAACACACGACCAAAATTGGTTTAGTGAGATATGATACGGGTCTGGAAAATTTTGGATCACAATCTCTATACAAATTATTGATTAATGTTTTCAATATCTTTAGTCCAATAAAAGTTTTACCAGTACCAGGAGGACCTTGGATAATAGTGAATTCATGGGTCAATGCCGCTTTAAAAGCTCTATATTGCATTTCATCAAGTCCAAGCATTTCATTAGTTGGCCATCGGTCATTTAACAATATAGGAAATTCGTCCAAATCATCAATTAAATAATTTTGATTGATTAATGTGTCCAAATAATATGGATAATCCATATCTTTAGATGCTGATACTATATATTTTTCCATAGGGAAATTATGACTATTAATATTTTTTAAGACCTCCATTGAACATTTATAGGGTTCAAAAAATACTTCACTTTCAACCATAATTAGAGATCTTTTATACAAAGGTTTAGCACCTCCTATTAGTTCAACAATCAACTTTCCTTCTTTTAATAATTCAATTTTACGATCTAAAACAACACCTATGAAAAAGGTTTGAAATTCATTTATAGTAAATAACAATAAAGAACCATACATAAACCTTCTAGCCATCTCCCAGTTGATTCTTAATTTATTATTCTTATTGAAGTTTAACATGCATCCATTTCTATCATAAACAAATTTGCCAGCATTTTCAAATTCAACATTATGATAAATGCGTATATTATTTATTTTTTTTCTATATTGTTGGCCATTCATCAACTCTTTATAAAATTGAATACCATCACGTAGTGGAGCAATAAAATCTTCTCGTAAAAGACGAAATTGTACATCTAAATAATGTTCGACATCCCTATAGGCTCCTTTCAAAATATTAGGACGTAAAAATGGTTCACCAAATTCAAGATCATTAGCAGTTGGATATATAGATAATACTCTAAAATTTTCTGGTGGATCATAAAATTGTGCAACATTATCGAGTACCATATTTTCTTTTGATACTAATTCATCTGTAAGTTTGATATCATTCATTTTTTCTAGTAGTTCATTCATATCAACAACAATAGTCTCATTTAGCTCAATATGCTTACAAAAACTTTTTATACCATTAAATGCAATTATAGCACTTATAACTATTTCTTTTAATTGCTCAACAGCGGTTCTTGGAAATAAGGTAGTAATTGATTGAAATACTATTAAACAATCAGAAAAAAATAAATTCATATTTTTACACCGTTTCAAATTTTTTTCTGTAGGCATACTTAATACATAAGTTTTCAGATGACATAAAAATGTATTACAAGTAAGTTCAGTTAATAATTGTATTTTACTTTGAATTAATTCAGTAGAACACAATTTAGCAGTAACTCTCATGAGCAGAAATATCCAATCTGGATCTTTATTTTGTTTGAAAAGGTCTATGAAACCATTTGTTTTGTTAAACATCACAAATATTATTTCGGAAGGGTCTTTATTGCATAATTCTTCAAGGCATTTATATCCGAAATTTAACTTTCTTAATATATTTTGTTTGTCCTTACTACTGTTTTTACTATTTGAGTCATTTTTATTTTTATTATTTTTCCATTTTTCTTGAATATTCTGTTCGCTTTTTTGAATAGAACTACTAAAATATGACTCATCAGATTGTTGGGATTGTGATTTAATTACAGATGACCCATTATTGGAATTCTTTGATCTCCTATATAATGGATTGTAATTTTGATAATTTTGTTTTTCACGAGACTTCTTGTTCCTCCGCTCCATTGTTAGCGATTGAAATCTGTCATAGAATAAATACAAATTAATTTTTTTTTATAAATTATTTACTAACATACGAGTACAAATACAAAATCTGATTCAATACTATTGAAATAATATCTACATTATTTAAATAAATACATTATTATTTTTAAGTTCATTGTTGTAATAAAATTCAGCATTTTATGAATAATTTTTATCTATAATTTTTTATTACATGAATCTAACCATTAAAAAAAAAAATCTTTTGGATTTGTTAGTTTAAAAAGGTATTATTTTTATTATGTTACAAGTATAAATTACAACTTGTTTGTGACTAAATGATTACTTTTAGAAATATTATTTTTTACTATGAAAAAAAAAAATAATTCAAAATAATTTCATGATCTCCCAATGGTCCAAAGAATACCGGTTAAAAAATTTCGATCCAATATAACTTCCTTAACTATACAGTACTAGGTGCATGAAGACATGGAATACTCATCCATTCGTATCCAATTCGTATCCATTCGTTGGATTAGGAAAAATTATGCATAAATTTCGACAAATGGTTATTTAAACAATTAGTAATAGAGTTATATATTTTTAACAGAAGTAGGCAACAAATAATTCTATTGGAATTTCTTTCTTTACGCAAAAACCAAAACTCAAGAACTAATGCCGATAACACGGCTTTTTACATGTTCGCTGAATTCGTTAGTAACATTTACGGGAATCGAGAACCCCATCGCATAGTTTTTATTACTTTATATTATAAAATCTTGTAGAACATCTTCGGTTGAGTCTGGTATGATAATGTTTATTAATTCGAATTCTTACTCTTAAAAGATTAGATCGAAGACAATTGTTTTTGTTACAATTAAATAGAAATGGAATAATTTGGAAATGGAAAAAAATTAAAATGAATACAATGATTACTAATATTATCTATCAAATATTTATCCATGGAGATTTATATTCAACACCCAATAATCAACGTTTCAGAGGACATTATACCCAAAGTGAAGCATATACAACCGTTAAGAGAATGCGCTGTTATCGCGATCCGCAAACTCGCGGCGTTTAAATGGCCACACCCATTACTTGTAGTCGGTGGCTGACCGACGAGTCTCGTTCGGGAGCGACGTTTATTATTGTATGAACGTCCTTTTGAGTCCTTTCGCGGCATTATAAAATTCAGTATATTTCTACTTCACTGGAAATTTCGGATTTTTTCTTATGTTAACTTATGTATTTTTTAACGCTGAAAACAATAGTACAAACGAAAATTGGGACAGACGATAAGTTTGGAAGGGTACCTTATCTACTATTCATCAGTTTTGTATTAAGGGCATTTGATCCGGGTTAAGTTTTCTATCAAAATATACCTATATTCTGCTTATTGTACTGACCTGCCTTATGATCGGATAAGATTCACAAAAACATAATTGAATTTGTCATGAAATTGACTTGAAAACGACTTTTTTACTTTTTCGAATTATTATTTTTATACCCTTAAGAAATTGATTTTTAAGTTAAAAATAATAATAAATTTATAATGTAAATAATATGAAATTTATAACATAATTTGAAAATGTAAAAAAGTCGATTTCAAGTAAACTTCATGACTAATTCAAATATGTTTTTAGAAGTTATATCCGATGACCAAGGAAACCAGTATGATCGGCAAAAAATAGAACTAAATCATATTCCTTGCAACAGAGTGGTTTGACTTATGCATGCGCGTGTGGAAGTAACCTTCAGTTAATCGTTGCCGCTAATTATAGTGCCCGAATCATTATCAATCTGTTTATTTTATATTATATTATACCTAAATGAAACTGGGCTAAATATTGTCATAATTCAAAAGCCAATAAATAAACTCTCAAAGATAAGACAAAGGTAATTTTGTAAATGAAAATTTTAGAAATCGGCAGTAGTAGTTCATTCGTATTTGGTTTATGGTATAGCTAAAATACAAAGAAGTTACTATTTTATTATATTTTTAATATATTATAAAATAAGCATTCTGTAATATCTATTATTGGAAAACTGGTTCTGCCATCGCGCCGGTGCATTGGTGATAGCACGAGATTAATATGGCCCGGCATGGCATATTGGAAGAGGGTTTAGAGCTGGGTAATTACACACACTAGTGATCAGTGGCGTAGTTACGGGGAGGGTGTAAGGGCATAAGCGTGTGCAGACATAACTGGCAGGGTAGTCAAACATAACACATTATCATTTAATATTAACAAAAAATTTGCATTCGTAACTTCATTTAACTTAATAACTATATTTCTCCAGTATTCTTACATTTTTTTAACGTTAACTAATGTTTCGAAGTGGTTGAAAATAATATGTTTATTTATTATTGTGATCATATTGAATATTTTGGTGAGGGTGGGAAGTTTCACAGAATAGTCAAGTACCTACCCTGACTACCCCGTGTGCACGCTTATGTGTAAGGGGTTTCCACCCTCCCCACACAAATTTTTTTTATTGATATTTGATTATTATTTATTAATATTTACATATTATAGTAAAATATTTTGATTTTACTATGATTAGGTATATATTAAAAATTGAATAACAAAATAATTTTCATTAAATACGGGACATAATAATAATACCATTTTAAATGTAATATTATTACATATGACCTCGTTTTAAGATATACTAAGAACACTTAAAAACTTACTCTTAAATAACCCCCCCCAGAAAAAAATTGTATCTACGCCACTGCTAGTGATCATTTACTTTGCACACACTCTCATGGCATTCACGCACGCGTGTGACAAATTGCCTATATTCAACCCCTTAAAAACTATCCGGACGAATTCCCTTAATATTTATTTTATTTTTAATCATTGGTATAATACCCAGGGTATCGGTAATAACCACACTAATCGGTTTAATAGGTATAAATATTTGGATTCAAAATTCATTTCATTTTCACGCTTAAAGATAATCATTTTATATACATTTATACAACCAGTTCAAGCAGTTAAATCATGATTCATTCAACTGTTCTGATTTCGTTTACTAATCATTCGATTATTTTGTTCTTGACTACTTATCATACGATTATTCGATTTTTTTTTCCATTATTAATCATTCAATTATTGTAATCATTTGATTATTCCCATCACTACTATGGACTAATAATTACAATATAAGCCACTGTTTATATACATTTATGTACCAATATATATATCATAGAAACTATACCATAATAATTTGATTTGTATTTATTGAACTATTAACTTTATTACTTATATTTCAACTTATACTTCATATATAATAATTTAGTAAAATGTAACTAAATAAAAGGTCACAATATTATCTATTGGTAATCATATAATTACTATGGAAAAGAAATAAAACTTTTTATTTAAAATAAATCAAATACAGATATTAGATTACATATACCTATATAATTAATTAAAACAATAATGTTTTGATTTTTTCTACGTCGACGACTTATTTTGTTATTTTTATTTGCCATATTTTTTTAAAGTTATTATAAAAAACACAAGTGAAAATAAAATAAAAATATCTTATAGTGATGCTATCAAATTTTGGTTTCATATTTTCTCAGTTTTTTTATTAGATATGAAATATTTTCACAAGTTTCAATAAATAATAAATGATGAATATTAAATTATATAGTAGACAGTATGTATTATATTATTATTAAGACTTGGGACTTAAAGCACTTAAAAAGTACTAAATATGCATGCACTTATGTGCTTTAAAAAGTACAAATATGCTTCAAAAATATGCACTTAATTTTTTTTAACTCAAAAGTGTTCAAAATATATTTTATTAAATACACTCGTACATAACAGTACAAATGTTGTTAGTATTTTATATTAAGCTAAACATAATTTCTAGGTATAAATATATAAAATAAAATAAAATATAAGTATAGCTTGAAATTTGAAATTTTCTTTCAAAATGTTCTCATTAGATATTTCAGTGTCATGAAATTAATTTCAAGGTTACTTAGCAATAAATTGAATAGCCCAATAAAATCATGCAAATACAAAACCTTCCGAGCCCTTTGTTATTATGAATATATTATCATAGAATATTAAATTATTACTATTAAAATCGGTAATCACACGTTCAAAAGTTGGATAAAATCAACTTCACGGTATCTTATGGTTAGTGAGGTAACTTGTGATTTATTATACGGCATACCTTGATGTAATAATATGGTTCAACCAATCAGAGATAATTATTTTAGAAGATACGACACGGCACGGTATAGTGTGAACCCGGTTTAATAATTGGTACCATCTCCAACGATGACACAAAAGTCAAATATTCTAAAATATGCTAAATGAGCTAAATATTCTCTAACCCAGGGGTTCTCAACCTTTCTATCATCGAGTACCATCAGACACTTTTATCATCAATACGCGTACCACTTTAATTCTAAAACTTAAGAGGACGTTATACCTAAAGCGAAACGGTTACAATGACCGATAGGAAGCACTAATAGGTATTTTTACACAGCGCAAGCATGCGACCAAAGCACACAAAGTTATAGTTGTTATCGCGCGATTGACAAAACGGTCTAAAAATAATCAACATGCGAGCGAGTATTTGTTTCATCATTGATTATAGAATATTATGAATATTAATATTATTCTATAATCAATGGTTTCATCAACGTCTTAAAATGCGGATAATGTAAAAATAATATAATGATGATTATTATAATATCACCACAATAGTCAAAATTCATATAATTTTCGCGCGCGCTTACGTACTAATTATTGATTAAGATTACTATTTCTTATAATGTGTACACAAATAATTATACTAAAAAAATGTCTGATAAGCTATAATACAATAATGTTTACATTAAAATAAAAACGAATTAATATATTATATGCATATTAATATTTTACTCAATATTATTAAACTTTTATGTTCTCATTTTTATTTTTTATACTGTCGGATATATGTTTGGGTTCAAAAATATCTGATTTTAACACCCCCCCCCCCCTAAAATAAATAATAATAATATAATACTTAATAATAAATAATAATAATGTAATACTTATTATTTCGTCTATATTCTATAATATTAAAATATAACTTATAAATGAAAATAATTTAATACTTTTTTTAATTAACAAATTAAACAAATTATAACAAAATAAAACATACTAATTTCTTTTTTTTATTATTTTATTTTTTTTTCATTGGGTACATCATTTTTAAAATTATTTTTGCTAAAATATTTTGCCGCCCCTGAAACTTGACGCCCCCGGGTAGGTGCCTACCTGTGGCCCACCCCTAAATACGGGCCCGCACCTGCCTCTAAAGGTAACTTTCTTTCTTCGATACCAGCAAGTTTCATAATACTCCATGTCGTGGTTTCCATATGCATACCCATTTCGTCATTATATTTTATATACGTCGTAAAGGCCATACATGACTCATCTAAACTAGATGAAAATTCAGCTTTAATATAAGGAATTTACTCAACAATTTTCTGTTAGACCGTTTAATTTTTCTGTTTTTATTTGCATTTAAAAAAATTAAAAATCATTATTTTCAAAATTATAAATATTTAAAAGAAATCAGATAGATATATTTATTTTTTACTAAATATAACGTAGTGTAACTGTGAATATAGATGTGTGGCTAAATATTAAATAATAATATAATATAATCATGTAGGTACACCATCAACCGTGTATAATAATAGCACAGAATAAATTAAATTTCATTTATTCTGTGATAATAGCATGCATTTTTCGTAAAATTACAGATAACGTCGACGGTCAGCCGCGAACGTTGCTGTCCCGACTTTCTGACAGATTTTTTTGGCGTAGTGAGAGAAAATCGTGGCCGCCGTCATATTGACATGCAGGTGGACACCACACAAAAGCAATATAAATTAAAAATTACAATATAAAACATACCTACGCTAAATTACGATTACTCGTTTCCTAGTGATTTAAGAGAAAAGAACCTATTAAAAAATCTAAAGTAGACAAAATTTTGGAGAAAATGTCATATCCATTTTTTAATTAACTTAATATTTTGCATACAATCTAACATTTAAAAATATTTTTTTTTTACTTTTTAAATGATGGTAACTTTTTGTATATACATTATTTAAAAAAAAAATATGTCATTTTCTCTAAAATGTTGTTAATTTTAGATCTTATAATGGGTGATTTTGCTCTTAAACTACTAGGAAACAAGTATTCGTAATTTTGCGTAGACATGTTTTTACACTAAAAATCGGGGGGTATCACGCCCTCTTAATTAGACGTCAACATTTTTTCAACGTACATTTTTAAAATTCATTAATTTATTAATATATTTTATTATTTGACTGTATAAAAATAAAAAAATCTCAATTTTTAGTTAAATCTTAATATTTAGATTACAACTATATTTTGTAAATTTAATGTGATATTTGTTGTTGTTTATTTTGTATAAGAACTTCAATATCAGGCTGAATAAATAATAATAAAAATAAATTGCTACGATTACAAGCAACCCAATGTCATCAATATTTATAAAATTAGATAATATCAAATAAACTAAACTAAATAATATTGAATGCAAATAGTAATAAAAATAATTGTACCAAAACATTTCTTCGCATACCACGGGTTGGGAAACCCTCTGCTCTATCCTATGAAATATTCTCAAATATGCAAAAAAAACTTTTTTCTACGAACTCAGAATTGAACGAATCGTGCACATTTTTTTATTCTCATACAACTGCAAGGGCCCAGTAACTAAAGGCGTGGTGAACATTTATAAACCATGATGCACAACACATATTTCAATACCTACCCACCCACTTTTTTCCCTAGCCCACCATCCTTGACATTTTTTTAAAAATATAAATTGAAAAAGACTAAAAATTATTAAAGATTGATTTACTTACCTACTTATATTTTGCCTAATCAAATTTATTTAATGAATACAGAATTTTTGATCTAATTGTCGTGTGTTATATTTTTGTCGTGTATTCCGTTGCGTTCGTTTTTCGTGTTGGTAATATGTTAAAATTTGGAAATTCGCCTAGTATGTATTCATCCAAAATCTTTACACATCTAAATCCAATTACACAATCCCACCCATCCACAAAATTTTCACTATGATGCCTGGGCGTCATAAAAACCCTTTCACCACGCTACAGTAACGATACGTAAAAACATATAAATCCGGAATTTAGTAATGAATAAAGACCGGATTTATATGTTTTTACATATCGTTATTTGGTTAAAAAATGTGGACGATTCATTCACTTCTGATTTTGTAGAAAAGTTTTTTTTTGCATATTTGAGAATATATCATAGGTTAGAGAATATTTAGCCTATTTAGCATATTTTAGAATATTTGATTTTTTTTTTCATAGTTGGAGATTGTATAAACTGTTATCTGCAAACTAACCAATGTACCTGGTGAAACGGATAACACAATAAAAATACCAAAGTGTCTCAATTAAGTTAAAAAAATAAAGGTTACCAAATGTTAGCAAAAGTTGGGAACATTTTATGTGGAAACAATGAAGATCTCCCAGAATATTTTACACCTAATGTAGTTGTTGACATGAAGTTTGCACCTCAAATATCTGTTGATGTTCAACGTTCATTTAGTCTCTATACACAAATTTTAAGCTATAGAATAACTAACATGAGTACAGATAATATGTAAAATATATTATTGTTAATTCATATAATAAAATTTAAATAGTATTTGAAGCTTCTTTTTTATTCTTCAGAAAGTAAATATTTACCATTGTATGCACCAAAGAAATATTATTTTTTTTTATACATATATATACCTATATTGTTATTTTAAATCTTGTATTAAATTATAATTATTTAAGGATTACCTTTTGTTAACTATTTTTTTTTTGTTTTATTATATTTTAATATATATTTGATTATTTGTGATTTTTAATATTGTGACAATATTGTTAATATAACATTTAATTAAAATATACCAAAGGAATATTGTTTTTAAATTTTAATACTGTAGACCAGGGATCGCCAATCCAATCGCCAATGGTTGTAAAATTTAATTTTACCACTATTCATTTATCTTCTTTGGGAAATCCATCGGTACTTAAAATTGATGAGGTTACAAATTCCAAAAAGTTGGTTACAAATAGTTACAAATTGAGTTTTATAAGTTACAATTTGTTTTGGACGATTTAATTGAACTGGGGGGGGGGGCAGCCCCCCATAGGGAAATCAGTAACAACACGAAATTTAAGAGGTTACAAATTTCAAAAAGTTGGTTACAAATAGTTACAAATTGGGTTTTATAAGTTACAATTTGTTTTGGACGATTTCGTTGAATTGGGGGGCTGCGTGAAGTTAGCCCCTCATTGAGAAAGTACCCGTAGCTTGAAAAATATGAGGTTACAAATTCTAAAAACTTGGTTACAAATAGTTACAAATTAAGAAAATAAGGTTACAATTATTTTGGAAAGTTTTTTTTATAGTGGGGGGCTAACTTCACACACGCTAAAGATTAAATACCTAAATTTTCCTGGATGTCAATCACTAGGGACTTAAATGTCAAATGTATCTCACTTTTCTGAAAACGTTGGCAACCCCTGCTATAGACTATATTGTAATATTTTTACTATATTCCTACTCTTACTGAAGTACAATAGTATTCTATTATAATACGCAACTACGTATATACCTCAAGATTAAAAAATATTGTAAAAAAAAAAATTTTTAAAAATGCATATTAAACCATATATTGATGTTTGTTAATTATTTTTGAATAATTTCGAATATTTTTACATATTTTTAAAATTTTTAAGAGAATATAATAAGAACATTCGAAGGTTTTTTAGAGAATATTAGCATCATATGTAAGGTATTTCGAGAGAATATAAATCCGGTCATAACAAATGAATAATGATGTCATAATGATAAACAAAGAACATGAAACATTTCAATTTACCCAATTAAATAATAACATTAAAGACAGTAAAACATTAATCTATTTACTTATCCCTATAGGCTATAAGTTACTTATCAATAGGTTTAATGGAATAATAATATAAATCTAGTTAAATAAATACTTATAATTTTATTATTTATATGTTTAATACTTTACAGAACCTATTTATATAAACATAAAATTGTATCTCAAATATAATGTACCGTAGTTTAGGGTGAATAGGAATGATTTTAACGGTTAGATTATGAGCTCAAATCTTATGGTATCGATATCACGAAAACTGTTTTATAAAGATCACATTTATAGACATATATAATATACCAAAAATAAAGTTTATAAGGTTCGCGTAACAACGATTGTTATAAACCGAGGAGGAACCAGTGTTTCTCCACTTTTAATAAACCGTGGACGTGTATTTAAAAGAAAATATTATCTGATTTCTGAGTACAAAATAGTAAATAAAAATTTACTATTTACCGATTTTAGCATTTCATCATTGGGCAAAAAATTGCCCACTTTTTAAAATTTCTTTAATAATAACAATGGCCAGTATTTCATATTCATCTTAAGCTATAACTTAACCATAAGCTAAGCTTAAATTAATATATTCGAATTTCATTATACTTTTAATACTTAAGTAACATTTAACGTGCTAAAAGCTTTACTTAAACTAAATCATACCTAATGTAAAGTTTATCTGTAATTTATGTTTTATTTTCTCAATGATAATCATTGTGTTGTGTGATTTTATAAGTAAAAATTGTTTCAAATATATATTTTGTAACTATTCAAGTTAAATTAAGTTAAATGAATTAAATTGTGTTGTACTTGTATGACTTAATTTTCAAAATGAATGAAATTATACTTTACATATCGGATTCATCACTGTCAAGTGACGATGAAGACATTGTTAACTTTATTATTGAACGATTGAATCGCTCAAGAAAAAAACGAATTTATAGAAACCGATTAGATCATTTCAGTACTTGGATGAGATTGAATTTCAATATAGGTTTCGTCTATCAAAACGTGTTGTGAATGTAATATTGACATTAATTGTGGATAAAATTCTATCTCTTACCAACAGGTATGTTAAAATTAAACAAAATTAAAAACTTAATACAAAGGAAAATTTATTTAGATATATCTTACAAAAACTATTTTTAATTATTAGAAATCATGTCATTACTCCTAGTGATGGGCAAATTCCCGGGAATATATTTTTGGGAATTTCCCCGGTGAAATTCCCGGGAATATTAAAAGTTTTTAAATATTAATCATAGGTTTCAGTTTTAAATTAATCTTATGGCTGTAAATGATCCAAATTTCAGTTTTTTACTGATATTGTTACAGTTCAGATTTTAATTATTTTAAAAAAAGTTACTAAGTAACTATAATTAAATTTTTTAATTAAAATCTGTACAATTATCACAAAATAAATGATCAAACTTTTTTTTTATATGTTAAAAAATAAAAATAAACATACTGAAATACTGAATAACTTTTACTTATACATGTAATGAACAATATACATTTATATATAACTATAGGTAATTCAGTATCTTTATTAACCCTTTGTCGACCGACGGTACTCATAAGTCCACTAAAATAAAATACGTATAAAATATTAGTGAACAATATATTTGTGATTCTCACTGGTCGGTAGTTAAGAGTACCATCTACCGATTAAATAAACATTATTTTAAAATTGGTTGTGCTATTATTAAACATTTTATCGGCGATTAATTTCGGGGACTGCAGTATTCAACACATGTATATGACTTGGTGTTTTTCCTTTCTATTTATATATACATATTTTGTAATTTGATCAAAATAAATAGTTTTGTATGTTTAGATATATGTCTAGGTGTATTATATTGTTCGGTTAGCTCGAATTCATTATCGATATAACGAAACACTGACAAATAATAATATGGACTTATAAGTACCATTGGTATATCACAGGAGAAATTTAGTCTGTTCTCAACTCGTCTTTGTCGTGTCGTGTTGCTAACTACCGTCGTGCTTGTGAAATCGTTTTTTTTTTACGTACTATATAAATAATTTTAACAACAGCCCGAATTATTTAACCATAATTACTATTATTTTTTAAAATTTCAAATAATAATGACAATGTGTTACTTCAGTGGTTAAATGAAGACAAATATGGAATCATAATTTTTTTCAAATTATTCAACTAATACATAATTCAAAATTGTACCATTCATTCTCACAAAAAAATAAAAAATGTATAACAAATAAAAATGTAAAAAAAAAATTATATTCAACCAACAAAATAATTAATGTGGTGTTGACCTGATAATATTGCATTTTTCAGACTAAAATACTTAATTTACACCTTAGAGTTATTGAGGTTTTTAATTTAGAATTAAATATTTTAAAAAAAATTGTAATACTTATTTTTACAAAAAAATATTATTTAATATTTAAATAAGAGAAGAAATCATTTTTTCTCTAGTTGTAAATTAATATTGTATGTTCCACATGTTAAAAAAAATATGGCAAAATGACTGTTGGTACTTCGAAGTACCAATAAAAAAAATGTCTAGATGACCAATGGTACTTCCAAGTACCAGGGTCCTAAGTAAAATTTGAGTAAGAAAACAAAAAAAAACGAAAAAAAAATTAGTCTTATATAGGTTAAATATAACATGTTTGTGCAAAAAAAATTTAAAAAATATCTTAATTCGATGCTTGGTCGACAAAGGGTTAATAAAATTAAAAACATGCAGTACTCTTAAATCTTAATTAATATTTTTATTATAACAATATTATGAACTTATGATAAAAAAAAAAAAAAAAAGGAAACAATTAATAAAGTATCCAAACTACTACTTTAACTAAACAAAACTACTGACAAATATATGTACTACTAATAAATTACCCACATAATCGTTATCTTCTATACTATATAATTGTAATGTATATGTATATGTAATAATATATATATATATATATAATGTATATGTATCTTTAGCTCGTTTAATTTTCTTTATAACTTCAGATGGGCAATTTTTACAGTATTTATTAAATGCATGGTCATTTTAACCGCATTTTTACAAGAATATTGAAATTTACAATAATAGCATTCAAATATATTTTTGCCATTTACAGTTTTTTATTGGTAATATGACCAAAACGCCAATTTTTTTTTACCACCAGTCATTACAACAGAAAATTTGATTAGCACCAAAAAAAAACGTGCTTTATATACAAATACATACAGTAAATTTAAACACAAAAAGTTATTAACAGAAATGTTAAGAAGTTTGTGAAGTGTGAAACTAAAAATTTAACTTACTAGGTACTATAGTAACAGAAATTA
The DNA here is from genome assembly GCF_003268045.1 of Sipha flava. Lineage (NCBI taxonomy): Eukaryota > Metazoa > Arthropoda > Insecta > Hemiptera > Aphididae > Sipha > Sipha flava. Next base: position 250,891 of record NW_020272962.1, on the reverse strand, counting down.
AATGTATAAAATTAATAATTATGTAAATGGAAAATACTAAAATGAAATAATGATAATTCTGTAATCAATTATAATCCAATATATTTCTTATCAATACTCAAATATATGTCGGTCAACAAAGTAGTTAGCCAATTGATGTGAACAAAATACACCAATGAATACAGTTACTCTAGTACACAGTACAGATGTATAGTAGTATAGACTGTCATTCTATTCTCACTCAATTTTTTTATTTTTTTTATTTTTAAAGAAATTTCTCGAGATACTGGGGAATATTCCCTGTTCCCGGGAACATTCCTAGTGGCACATCACTAATTACTCCTGAGCAAATGATGTTATTAACAACAAATCAGACACGTTTAGTAATTACTTTTAATAATTAAAATAATAAATCAATGATAATTAACCAAAAATTCTATTTTGATAATATTTATTTTTGGAACATCTATGTAAAATCATGGAAGAAAATTGAAAAAGTATATCTTTGTTAAAGGTGCGTTCTCATGAGTCAAGTTTATTTGACTGATTATAGTTGATCAACAAAAATTGAATAAAATCTTTAGTGAGAACCTGTTTCAATAAAATTGAACAACTAATTAGTTGATCAAAAAAAGTTTGACCCAGTGAAACTTTATCGTTCAAGTAATGAGTTGTTTTTCAATTCCTTTCACGTTGAAACCCGTGAGACGTGAGAACAACCTACACTACAGTTGATTCAAGTTGAACTTCAGTTTCTTTTCAACCAGTGGGCAGTCACGCATGCATTTTATGTTTTATTTTGTCAATTGTGTTTTTTTTTAATTTTTAATGCATTAAATTTTTTTTAATTTTAAAAATGAGCCTCAAGTGATCTGAAAGCGTGGTGCTAAAATTCTTAGAACTTTATCATAAGCATAACAGTTAGTGTCACTACGTGTCGACCGCAGCTTTTCAACTGAGTTGAAAATAAAATTGAAACATGTTCTGTTGAAATGTGTGAACAAAAACTGATTCAACTTATAATCAATTTTTGTTTATCAACTATAATCGGTCAACTAAACTTGACTCATGAGAACGCACCTTAAGGTAACACTTAAACTAATTGATATACAGAATACAAATTAAACTACACTTAAGTTTAGTAAAGCTATAGCTTAAGTCATATATGAAATACCGGACCTTAGAGTGATACATTTGCCATAGTATTTTATTTGTGATTTGACAAAAATATTAGAACAGACAAACAAATAATAATCATAATTAAACATAAATTCAATGAATCATTAATACTTGATAATTTAGATGAATTATTCTTTCAGTCCCCTGTGTTCAATGTTGAACAATAGAATTCATTTATTCTGATGTCGAAATAAATAAACAAAATTACCTAATTTTGGTTTTCAATATTTTACGAATACGTACTACACTATAACTGAAGAACGGTAGCAAATGACAGTAATTAAAAATTAGCGTTATTACAAGTTCAAGGAATACCGCAGAAATGTAACATATTTCAAGATTAAGTATAAAACATCACATACACACACAACGATTAACACACAACAACTGTCAAATTAAGCGGCTTGAAGACTGGAAATCGGTGATATATTATTAAGAAAAAAACTATAATCGGCATCTTTATTATGGATATCCCCTCTTTGAAAAACGTCATTTATATATTTATGTGTGTAACACGGCGTGTAATCACGATGGTTACATTAGCAATAATCCAATAGCAATAGATAAGATGCCCAGTGTCTCCCAAGCACCTTTAATGTAGAAATTTCTTAGCACCATAATTTGTCAATTGCATACAATAATTGCTATGGTAACAGTGCATTTTACGGATTGCCGTAAAAACGAACATTTTCGAAACTCGTTTTGAACGTGTTCCGGAAGAGCGCGGACTATTAAAATAATGTCAGTGGCATATGAGGTGATGTTTTATGCTGTGTGAAAATATCTAAGGGAACACTTTGGCCAATTTCGAGTTCTACATTTTTAACTATTCAACTTTCAACTATTCGACCACAAATAAAAGATTTGTGTAAAAAAAAACAAGCCCAAGTGTCACATTAGTTCCAATAATAAATAAATAAATAAGTTCCCTAATTTTAAATTAATATTGTAAATTAAATAATAAATAAAGATAAATAATAATTAAAAATAAAAATAAATACAATGTAATAATTTATTTATTAAATGTAATATGTATATAGTATGCACCTACACCTTACTACTTTTGATTATACTTATGCATTAATAAATAGAACCGAAGCAGTCTATAGAATATTAGAATATAGGCCATAGAGCACAGGGTGCCTCCGGATTTTTAGAAAATGTCCAAGGGTGCCGCGAGTCAAAAGAGGTTGGGAACCTCTGCATTAGATTATCAAACATTTTAATAATCCAGGGTAATATCCAATTTTATATAAAATAATTTAATTATAAGTACACTTTTACAAGTACATGCAATTAATTTAACATTTTTGTTGACAGTTTATAACTCAACAGTCCAGGCGTTTATGAGCCCAAAAATTTGTAAAATTACATTTAATTTTTTTTCCTAGTAAATTAGAAATTTTTTCTAGTTAAATGCATATTATTTTATTTTTCGTGCTATCTATAGCGCATATTTTAGAGTTTTTAAGTGCATAAATAAGAGCTAAAAAGTAAAATGTTTAGTGGTACAACTTCCGAGCCCTGTTCATGATATAATATGTCTGATATGCCGGAATCGGACATTTCGCCGCCGTTCATTTCACCATGATATGAAATCTGTACCCCTGTTAATTGGTTCACAGATAATATTTGTTATAATATGAATATCATCACACACTCATCAAATACGAACATTGTTTTCTGTAATCATATCTACATGCTTCCCATCAAACCCAATTGATTTGTGGATCAAGTACTAAGACCGTCACAGGGTGACGGTTCTGTTCAGGAGAATTTTTTAAAATACGTAGGCACAAAAACTGCCACATTACAAATCTTTTTGACAGGACGAAGTCTGTCGGGTCGGCTAGTATGTTATAAAATAATAAATAATGTAATACAGGTCCTAGGTACATATGATGTACTAAATTATATAGTAAAATTTTTTTGTACCAAATTATTTTTATTTTTTATAAAATATAGAATAAATACATATAAAAATCTAATTAAAATATTGAATAATTAAAAATTAAAATGTACTTTGAGACGTAGAAGAAATGTTGTTTGTTCAATATTTGCTACATTAAGCACCTGCACTTCAGCTTCAGCCATACTAGAACTTGCATGCGAAAAATCATTTAATTTAATATAATATAAAATTAAGAAAATATTTACTAGGCTTATTCACCTGATGATCTGGTAGATAAATGCTAAACTTGTTGTATTAGAGAGTTATTTGCATTGGTGGCATTGTCTTCTGCATCAGAATCGAATGCCATATCATTAATAATAGCTTTCAATTCTTCTAAAATCTCATATTCTGATAACATGTGGAAAAAAAATTGATAAATATTTTGTAAGTGGGTCATTTTTGACACCAAAAGTGTATATTTATCGTACGAGTATGAAATTATGATTCGCAGAATCGTTTAATCGTATGATTAATTTTGATTATTTATCAAGTTTATTTTGTTTTTCATTTAAGTATATAATTACGTTTTTATTTATTTACCCTATTCAGGGTCGTATTTAGAGGGGTGATATGAATGTTAGAACACTCCCCCTCGACCATATTCTATGGTATTTCATTAAATTACAAACTTACGGTATGATTTGAATAAACGTTGTACACAACTTGTCGATTTTACATACCTACACTTAATATAATAATGTAATATAATACATAATGTCTTAATATAATCATTTTCATTAGTATAATAATTTATATAAATACATGGTATTTATTTATGTAATATAGGAGGGGGGCAGAGCCTCTAATGTTAGCAATTATCATATTAAAAAAATAGATATATGATGTTTGTTATACAAATTCTTTGTAAATATTTGTTAGCTTAAATTACATTTGGTTATATAGTATATTATTGTCATAGTATTAGAATATTAAGCATTAAACATCATTTTGTGAATTAGCTGCACAGTCGAGACCGTGTTATAAAGAATGTGCTGAGTGAACCCTTTTGGTCACGTAGGCCTTTCGTACATCCAGTGTATGTCCCGAGGGCGCATCAGTAGTGTCAAGGCAGAGCATCCGAATAGTATAGCGCAACCTTTATTATTTCAAGATCTTTTTATTACAAAATCTCCTTTATTTTAATAATTTTTTTTTTTTTTTATTCGTCATTGTTTCATGATTAATGCGGTCCAACCATGATACCTTTTTCTAAATGTTTACTAAATTTTAATGTTATATGTCACACATACCTATGCATTATGCAGTCACAATTTTAAATCTCCACGCGTGGAATATATTCTTGTACGTCACACATATAATATAATAATTAGGCTTAGAGACTTCTAGCATTTGCATACTTTTTTTAATTATAGTTAAATGTAGCAGAGTGCGAAATAAATTCGCTTCTCAGTGCCATGATATCAGATCTAAAATTTGAATGTGCATATTTTAAAAATTTTATGCTTATTTTCAATGACAATGTTAGAGTTTGCGAGGCCCTAGGCAAAATTAATGTTGGGTCTTATAATTTATATTAATAAAATATTTTAAGTTCAGTTAAATCATAACCGCGAGGCTTTTATTATAATTTAAGGCGCGGGGCCCTGGGCAACTGCCCCTATTGCCCACCCCCTCGCGCCGTCCCTGCTTATTTTCCATATTTTGGCAAATTGTTCAAACTTAAAATTAAAAACTGTAGATACATATAACCAGGGTTCGTAAATTCGCACCCTAAAAAATTCCTAAATGAGTATGCATTTATATAAAGTTGGCCCGAGCGAAAATAGTGCATTAGGCAAAATCAAATCTAAAAAAAATTAATTTAGCTCTTATTTTAACTTAGCCCCTTTTTTTCGTGTAACATATTTACATAAAAAAAATTTTAATTTTTTATTTTACGCATAAGATTATATGTAAAAATACTTAAAAATGATTTCCATAGTTATTACTCAAAATCCATCACTATCGTAACTATCGGAAATGTGTGATTATTTATATTTTCGGAACAATTGAAAACGCCTAGCGTAGGTCCGTAATATAAAATAATATTATAACTTTAGACAATTTTATTATATAGGTGGGTGGTTTTCACGAATGATTGAATTTCATTAATTTTTCTTTTAAAACACCGATAGAACTAAAAAAAAATTACGAGTCAATTTTGAAAATGCCGCTCCTACTAAAGTGCCGCTGTAGGCAGGTGCCTAGCTCGCCTATACTTTGAGCCGGCCCTGCATTTATGCACATTATTGGCAAAATATGCTTTAATCAGTGGCGGATTTACGGAGGGGGGTCCATGGGGTCTGGACGTAATGCCGATTAATCTTACATATCTATATAAAATTAATATAGTTAAAATGTTGAAATATAATAATTTAATTTTTTTATAAATGTATCAGTTACTATCTTATCTTATAATAATAATTTACGACCACCAGAATCACATTCTATTTCAAATAATTTGTTCATGGGAAATCCCAAATTAAACATGACTTGTTATTGTACAGCACTTATGAGTCATGATATCACTGTATTTTCTATGGTGCATCAATATATTTATATTTCAATTTTATCATTATGTTAATGATTGATGTACGACAGCTTTGTGTTATATGTAGAGTTGTAAAATGTCATAAAATATATAATTTGAGTGAAATGAAAATTTTGTTTCATTTCAGTAAAAATATAATGCTTTATGTTTTATTTTTTATGGAATACTTTTTGTATTATTGATTATACTATATAGAAATAAAAACTAAAAAATAAAAACTAATTTATATAACTTAACAATTAACACCATATTAGTTTATAGTTATGTTACGTGCCAACCGTTTGATCCGTTAACTCAGTTACAACGTCTCAGTCAACGCTTGTGTGGAAGTGTAGTCAGGAATAATTAAGACTTCTTTTTAAAATAATTAAATTTATTTAACTTATAAAAATTATTCTAACTACAAATTTTGTAAATATTCTAGTGATAGAAATTATTTAAGTCCTAACAATTGTAACTTATAAAATAATTGGAAATATTTCTAAGTCCAGACCATAACATACACTGACGTGAAGGTGCTCAGTGCAGCATAGACAAGACTCGTCTGATTTGCCCTTGTTTTCGGGTCCCTTTTATATGTGATATTGTATGTGTGTATGTAAAATCCCAAGTGTGTGTGTGTAAATGAACAAGATAATAAAATAAGATAATTCCTATAAATTGTGAGTGTGTGTGTGCGTCAATGATAATAAAATAAGACAACTTCCACGAATTGTGAGTGTGCATGTGCGCTAATGATAATAAAATATTGTTAATTTCCCATCAATTCCGCACATGTGTGTATTACACAATTGCTGATGCAGGGACACAGGATGTGGTCACCACATCATTCCGATAAACTATTTTATTACAATTTCCCAGAAAACGTTTATGTGAACCCTTTCACTTGTCTACGTATCTGCGACTCCAATATTCATATTCTCAATTAAACAGACAACCATGTGTTAACAGACAACACGCCCAGTTTGATGTTCATGAGAACCTCTTATAATGTGTTTTATATTATGTGACTACGCAGTACGCGACAGTTATTATAATTTATAAATATTGATTTAAGAGGTAAGAGACCAATAGTTATTGAAACACCTGAAGAAATTTTACAAAATATAGATGAATTTATAAATAAATTGCCAGTAGTTCCATTATTCATCAGCTTTCACATTATTGCAGAAGTTTCTCATCAAAAAAATATATTGGTACCTAGTGAGTTTAAAAGTTAAGCACATATTTATAAAATTTATTATGAATATTGTGAAACACAATATTATACCAGTATCTAAAAAGGTTTTTAAAGATAGATGAAAATCACAATTCAATGTTGGTATATAATACTGAATTGTATTTATATATAAATAATAAATAAAATAAATATACGTATGTATAAAAGATAGTAAACATAATGTAATTAAATAAATCTAATTTAATAAAAAATAAAAATTAGCTCCTTTGCATAGTTAAACAAATCATAAATTAGGGAAGTATAATGTTCTCATTATATTTGATTTTCATTATCTCATTAATATACTCAAGAAAGTATGGAAATTAAAATTTAGATGGCTAAAGACACTTAACAAAACTAATTATCAATATCATCATTTGTATTTTCATTTCCAAAACTATATCATGTACTCCATAATAACTAATTTTTGTGAATTTACTTTCAATATTTATTGGTATTAATGGTGTCAGATTTAAATCCCAATTTGACTTAACATTAATATTTTCATCAGATGGTTTTGAAGATTTCATGAATATCTGAAAAAAAAACAAACAATTTTAAATAGTCAACTAAAAACCATTAACATATTTTAATGTTTACCTGTAAATTATGTTTTATAAACATCAGTTTGCTTGTTCTTTCATTTAAAAGTTTTTTTCTTTTTGTACTGTGGACATCTTTATAGATACTAAATGTACGTTTAACTGCTGCTGAAGTTGCTGGTAGAGATAACAGTTTAACAGCAATTTTAGAAAGCTCAGTATCATTACAAAATGCTGCCCACCAATCTATTGCACTTGTATCTTCAACAGCAACCCAAAGGTATTCTTTATGCTTTGAAAAATGTTCAGTTCTGCTTTTAAAATGTGTGAAATCAGAAATTACTTTTCATTTGTTTAGCTAATTGATAAATAAACTGTACTGCATCTTCGTGGTCATCTGAATTAAATGTTTTACCCAAGAATTTAGGATTAAGTATGTTAGCAGCTTTATGAATTTTACCAACACAAAACTGTTAATATGAAATATTAACATATATATAATAACAAATGTTATTGATTACTTCTTTACCATCTTCAATAATATCTTTGAATGAATCTAAATTTATTATATCGTTAATTAATAAATTAAGAACATGTGCAACACATCCATAAGTGGTAATATGAGGATACTTTTTAGATATAATTCCCCATGTTTTTTTCATATTTTTAGCGTTATCTGTAACAACGACAAACACTTTTCTTGATCCTAATTCTTCAATTACAGAAATAATAAAATCTGAAAAATTTTCTCCTGAGTGACGTTGGACACCAGTGGATAGTGACTTATAAAAAATTGGCTTTGGGGTAGTTATAACAATATTTACAATACTTTCATTTCAAACATTAGTCCAACCATCACACATAACATCAAGTACTTTTGAGTCAGCTGTGCATATTGTATTTTGGTCTATTACTTTACTGACTTCATCATGATTCCTTCTCATAAATCTCTATCTGATATCCAGGCATCCTAATAAAACGACTTAATAGCTGCTCTATCACATGTATCACTTCAAATGTCGGAATTAAAAGCTGAAAACTCCATGCTTCGTACGGAAATTGACGCTCTAAAAAATAAAGACTCCTCATTGGAAGGTATTCGTTCAGTTGAACAATCACAATCCATTCTTCAACAAGTTCTCCAAGAAACATTCGAACGTGAAAGATGCCAGACAAATTTGATCGCTTATGGAGTCTCTGAATCTCCTTCTTTGGATATTTCCTCGCGTATAACGCATGACAAAAATACTTTTTGTAATAAACTTACATCTATTGGCGATTCTGTTCCATCTAACTTTAAACTAGTGCACCTTGGAAAACCAAGTAATTCTGCTCCCAGACCACTTAAAGTTATTTTTGAGTCTAAAGATGCGGCAGCACACCTGCTATCATCTTTCAATACAGCTAAACGTTCGGGTACGGTTTTCTTAGATAATTTTCGTCTAATTAGTGATAAAACACTTTTACAACGAAAACTACTTCGTTTATGTCATTCTGAACTAGATCAAAGAACCAAAGACCGTGAATCTGGTTTACGAAGTATCTTCGAAAATGGATTTTCTAAAGTAGGAGTCACCATATCAAAAAACGGAGAAATTCGACATCACCAGTCACGCAAACACCCTCAGCAGATTGTTTAATGTTCGCTCCTTTAACTGGGTTTTACCAAAACTCTCTAGGGCTTAATACAAAATTAACCAATTTTAAATGTAATGTATCGTCTGTAAATTATTTGTTTATTGTACTATCGGAAACTTGGTTACATGAAAATGATTCAAATTCCAAACTTGGTCTTGTTAACTATAATATTTTTAGGTACGACAGATGTACGTCCAATAGCAATTGTAGTTGTGAAGGTGGTGTTCTCATTAGCATTCGAAAAGATATTCCCTCTTACTCTATTGTTGTCACCCAGTTAAATGTTGAACATATTTTTGTCCGTTTTAATGTTAATTATTTCTCTTTTATAGTTGGTAGTGTCTATATTTCCCCTTCTTCTTCCCTAATTATCTATGAATCAAATATTTCCTCTGTTGAATACCTGATTAATAAATATCCTAATGATACCCTCATTATTTGTGGGGACTATAATATTCCTAAAGTAACCTGGGATAATGATAATAATGGCATTATATACTCCTTTACCTTTTCTGCTCGTGCCTCATGCATTCCTGAATCATTTGCAACTAACGGTTTCTTTCAAAAAAATAACATTTATAACTCAAGTAATTCTATTCTCGACCTAATATTTTGTAATGATAAAAATTTAATCGTTGAAAAGTCACTTGAACCATTGGTACCAATTGACAAATATCATCCAGTGTTAGATATATCTCTTCCTTTTAGTGTCCCTATACCTTTTTGTAATCAAGATCACAAGTATTACAATTTTCGCTAAGGAAATTATGAGAAAATCCGTTACTTTATATCTTCATTTGATTGGTACTCTACGTTTTCTAAACATGATCTTAATTCAGCAGTTAATGTGTTTTATGATGTATTACATAAATCAATTCTCGATTTCATTCCCCAATCCTATTATAAGGAATCTACTTATCCTACTTGGTTTATTAAAGATTTAAAACAAATACTATCCTTAAAAAAGAAAGACCATATGAAGTTTAAGTCCTCTTTAAATATTATTGATTATCGTGATTTCTCTTTACTTCGGGCTAAACTTAAATATGAAACAAAAAAATGTTATAAAAGCTATATCGAACGTACAGAAAAAGCACTTAGAACCAAGCCCAATGATTTCTGGAAATCCGTAAAGAAAAATCGATCTGATAATCATATTCCCAAGAAAATGACCTACAACGATGTTACCTCTACAAATGAACAGGAGACTGCCAATTTGTTCTATGACTACTTTTTCTCTGTATACTCTACTGATCGTATGGTTTTAGATGCTAATAAATTCGATACTTGTACTTTTGATTTGCCTAATAATGCTACCTTTAGTGTAGATGATGTATTTCGCAGTTTATCATCGTTGAATAACGTTTGGTCGATTGGTCCTGATGGCCTCTCAGGTCATTTTCTATTTGAATTACGATCAATTATTGCCCACCCTCTATGGCTTCTATTTATAAGATCGCTCGATGAAGGTATTTTTCCTTCTATGCTCAAATTCAGCTCAATCATACCCATTCCCAAATCAGGTAGCCCATCAATTATATCGAACTATCGACCTATTTCCATTCTATCGTATATTGCCAAAATTTTTGAATCATTAGTTTTAAACGCCATTCAACCAACTGTAAATTCTATTCTCGATGAGGAACAGCATGGTTTTCGCCCAAGACGGTCTACTACTACATGTAATCTTGTATTTAGTAATTACATTTATGAGTCTTTCCAATATCAGGCACAAGTTGATGTAATCTATATCGATTTTAGGAAAGCTTTTGACTCAGTTAATCATACAGTACTCATGCATATACTCAAAGAATCTGGTTTCGGCGAACCACTTTTATCTTGGTTTAGTTCCTTTCTTAGAGACAGGTACCAATGGGTAAAAGTTTCTGATGTTAAATCTAATTTATTTCAAGCTTCTTCAGGTGTCCCTCAAGAGAGTCACCTATTTTCTATACTGTTCTCACTTTTTATTAATAATCTCCATCGTATATTTCACCACTGTTGCTTTCTTAGTTTTGCTGATGACATCAAAATTTACCTACGCGAATGTACACTCGATGATAGCAAAAAACTCCAGTCCAATTTAAATCGTTTTTCTAATTGGTTTAATACCTTGGGTTTAACACTCAACTTCCCCAAATGTAAAATTATGACCGTTACTAGATCCCGCTCTCCTCTCATATCACAATACTTCCTCAATGGTAAAGCTGTTTCCCGCGCTGTCGACTGTATCACGGACCTAGGTTTCAAGCTTAATTCTAATCTTGACCCAAGTAATCACATTGAACATGTGTGTTGTAAGGCTCTCAAAACTTTTGGTTTTATCATGCGATTTACAAAAGACTTTAATCTAAATTTATCGTTTAAGAGCACTTTTTTGTGCACTTGTGTGCCCCATTTTGGAGTATGGGGCTGTAATTTGGGACCCTAATACTGCTGATAAGTCAAGACAACTTGAGAATGTCCAACGCAGATTTCTTCGTTATGCTAACCTAAAACTAAATATTCCGTGTGCCCCTCACAATTATACGCCAGTAGCTTCAAACCTTGGCTTGATTTCTTTAGCTAAGCGTCGACGTATCATTGGCATTAAATTCCTTGCAGGTCTATTAAACAATGATATCGATTCACCTATCCTGTTTTACTTAATCTGTTTTAAAGTCCCATCTCATTCATCCCGATCTCCAGCCTCCTATGTTCCGTTCTCTACCACCAACTATATGGCTAATGAACCCTTAAGGCGTCTAATGTCGATTGCCAATGAAGATCCTGCCTTTTTGTTAATAACTTAACCATATTATCATTATTTTCATTATTATTATACAAATTGTTACCTCAAATGTTATTTTCAAAAAGGGCCTAGCCCGTATAATAAAATAAAATAAAAAATAAAAATAGTAACATGTAAATAAATCACAGGCGATTGGAACTATTACTTATTAGACGAATATTATCATAAAAATAGCTGCTTTCAATAATAATGCCCGGTTTTGTCATTACCACATATATATATTAATATTTAGGGCTCGGAAGTTGTAGGAATTGCATATTGTTCTGTATGATCTCAATTTATAGCAGACCTAGATAGAAATTTGAAATATACAATTGCGAGTTAAAAAATTGAAAATGCATATTTTGCATATTTTGCCAATTTTAGCTAAAAAGTGCATATTTCATATTTTTCTAAAAAAATTGATTTTTTTTCTTAACCTGTATATTTCAACTAATATTGAATATAAAACTCAAAACTACCAACGAAGGTATTTATTGTTATCGCCATAGTCAATTACGGAGTTAATAACAATGATATGATACGCATTTAGTCTATCACGCTAGTACCTATGCCGAAATATTTATTTGTAGTACTATCTTATCGTCGATAAGTTATCGTAAATATAAAGATGGTTTCTTCGTTTACCGTTACTGTCGATTATACAAGATTGATGTTTGACAGTTTCGTTTTAAAAGTCGTATTGTTAGTAGGTGAAGTGCGTATACGGTATACCTATTTGTTCAATTTTATATTTAATATTAATATTTCGATTTAATTTTTATAATATTTCATTAAAATGCCAAAAGACATTAATTTACAAAGGTATTTAAGAAAAAGCCAATTACTCTACAATTACAAAATTATTTGATAATGCAATGTTTTAACTGTGGCCTAATGATATACGCCACAACGATGTATTGTTATTTTTGTCTGATGCAGCACCTTACATGAAAAAGGCAGGCGACACTATAAAAGTTCTCTATCCTAAAATAATACACGTAACATGTTTAGCGCACGGATTGCACAGAGTTTGAACAGAAGTTCGTGTAAATTACCCTAAAGTGGATAAATTAGTGTCAAGTGTAAAACAAATTTTTTTAAAAGCCCCTTCACGAACTATACTATTTAAAACTGTAAATCCTGGAATACCTCTTCCTCCAGAGCCGATTTTAACTCGTTGGGGAACTTGGATTGAGGCCACATCTTACTATAGCAAATACTTCAGTAAAATTCGTGATGTAGTGAGACAGCTCGATCCTATTGATGCTGTATCAATAAAAAAAACGCAAATCCTTGTCAACTAGCGTTCAATGGAACCTAATATAATTTTTATAGATTCAAACTACGGATTTTTACAGGCAAAAATTAAGCAACTTAAAACTCAAGGGGTCAAGTTATCTGAAATAATAAAAGAAATTACACAAACTAAAAAAAAAAATAGAAGAGGTATCTAGTGAAGTAGGAGTGACCATTCAGAAGAAGTTAAGATATGTATTGGAAAAAAACCGCGGTTTCGAGACAATGAAGAAGATTTCTATGATACTAACGGGAGATAGTAAATCAATGGATAGACTTCCGGAAGAGTTGACAGGCGATGACTCAAAATTTTATACATATGCTCCGATGACTTCAACTGACGTTGAAAGATCGTTTTCTCAATATAAAAATCTTCTATCGAATAATCGTCGTTCATTTGAAATAGAAAAAATTAAGAAAGTATTCGTGGTTCAATGCAATAACTTAACAGGTATTAGAAAACATGTATTTTTTTCGTAATTTAAAAAATACTGAAAAAATATTATTAATTTTATTTTCAGCTCAATAAGATGTCAAAATTCCAACCAGTTATACTTTTTTTTAGTTATAAATAATTTTTATGTATATAATTAATTTGTAAATAACATCTGATGTATTTAATTTATTTATTTATTTATTTGGAATTCAGAATAATATTTTTGCATTTTTAACATTTTTAATGCATATTTTGCAATTTTTTCGAGCATATTTGCATGCATATTTTACCTCCTACAACTAATTTAATAATCCTAAAACTAATTAATAATATTAAATATATCTGTGGTCGTTACCTATTTATAGACAGCTGATAGACTATATCACGTTAAATGGGAAACCCAACATTGTACCGAAACAATATTATACAATATCAACTGGTTAAATAACATTTGACGGTCACTATCTCAAACATAAAAAAAATTGTTTTCAATATTTCATATTTATAACCCTAATTATATGGATTATATTCAATGATTACATTTGACATACTGACATTGACAAACACGAACACGTGGTTATCAAAAACAAGAAATCGTATTTCGTAAGTCATTTGTTTATGAATATTCTCGTGCGAACAGTCAAACTAAACGCACGTGAAATATTATCTCTATCTCTTATGTTTAAATTAATCACCTCATTTCCATCGGATTTCTTCGTGCTTTCTATCAATCAACTCAATTTTTTATACTATACCAGTTTTCTAAGTTTACCAACAGCCTACGAATTCATCTTCAAAGAAAAAAGTAATAAAAATATTTACTAATTACGTGCAGTAAATGAAAAACACTTTATTATCTCCTTTCCAAGGTATCGCCAAGCGCGGTGACCTTTAGACCTGCGATTACTTTTGACAATCTGACTTTCAGATAATTAAACATCATTAATATATAATGAAAAATCAAACTTCCAGTATTAATTACAATAACAATAAGAACAAAAATACACTCACTAAACAAATGTTTAATCAAAGCTCGTCTCGTTATATTCCTATTTCCAATCAAAAACAAAAAGTCGATGTTCGCCACACAAGCTCTTTACTCGGCAGTTGGCTCCTGTGACTAGAGTGTCTGGAGATTGAATAAGGTTAAGTCTGGTATTTACATAATAATAATAATAACATTATTATATTTCAATGAGTATTAACAAACAAAAAACAAACCATGTGGAAACAATATAATGAATTAAAAACTATTCCGTCAATACATATATATATATAAAGGAAATAATATAATAAAACCCGACAATGTCGATATAAAGATGGTGAATCGCAAACGGCGATATCGCGTACGATGGCCGGAACGACGATAGTGTACCGCAAACGGCGGAATCGCGTGCGCACAACTTGCTATCACGGATGGCAGCGTCAACCCGCAAACAACGTGGCCGGAACGACGGCGACTCGCAAACGGCGGTTTCGCGAACAACGTGGCCGAAAACGACGACGACCGCAACGACGGTTTGGACGGCAACTTCCGTTGTAAGAATAGATCTTACATCTTCGTCAACATACGTGGAACAAAGGTACGTCAACTACGTAGACTATCAACGCACGACAACTCCGTGAAGAAAACAACCAACGCACACCAAAAACGACAACGTTCGTACCGGAGGCGAGAGAAAGAAGAGAACAACGGCGACGGGTTTTCGTTGATGCATAGCGTCACAACGACATTTTTAAATATTGCCAACCGCCCCTAACGGTCGTTCGGCTGATCGAGCATATTGTATATGCGGCGCTACCAACCGTAACCCGGCCATTACATTTTCACCGTGTTTGCGTGAACAGTCGGTTTTGTCAATTCTTTAAAAGTATTACACGACACCCGTATACCGATAATGATATCTTTGAAATAACGTCACTACTTTATACAAAAATTAAAATCGAGAAACCTCATAAACGTAGAGACGTTATCCAGTGCCATAACTGCCAAGACTATGGCCACTCTAAGAAATATTGCTCATACCCTCCCAGATGTGTCCGCTGTGGAAGTAATCATCCTTCCCCCAACTGCGGCAAATCAAGCGAATTACCTGCCAAATACGCTCTCTGTGGAGGAGACCATCCAGCAAACTATAATTGGTGCCGCATTTACAAGGACCTCCAACGATTCCGCAAGCCAACCGCAAACAATCATATCACCCAAACCAACAACAATAATGGTCGTACTAATAATGTTAATATTAATAACTATACAGTCACCCAGCATCCTCCTGATTCAAACCCACTCCCTCGGGCCTATTTCAAGGTGGCATCGGGTCAAAATCCTGATACCAATTCAAATGTCAATTCTTCTCTGTCCAATTTTCTAAACGAATTTAGACAGTTAATTACCCCTATATTATCTCTCCTTACCATAGTCCTCGACCGTCTTCTTGTTCAAAATGCAAAGTAATAACATACCTTTACCTCCCAGTCACTAGCCATCCTACATTAAAATGCCAATGGCCTTACAAACCATAAAAACAAACTTTTTATAATACTAAACGAAAAAAGAATCAATATAGCTCTGATCTCAGAGACAAACTTCACACCCAACACGAAATGCTCATTCCCTGGATACAGTATATTTTCCTCTTTTCATCCTGGTAGTACCGCCCACGGTGGTGCCGTAATCATTATCAGATCATCGCTTAAATTCACTACAGCTTCTATAGTTAATAACGACTGTCTGCAAGCAGCGATAATTAGCATTCACTTGAACCATGTGCCAATAACAATTGCAGTAGTATATTGTCCGCCTAAACATAAAATCTCGCCTTAACAATTCGAATCTTTTTTCGATTCTCTAGGTCACTATTTCATTGTTAGTGGTGACTTAAATGCCAAAAACAAATCTTGGGGCTGTCATTCTACAAATCCAAAAGGATGCTCTCTATTTCAAACTATTAATAATAATCATCTCACTATTCTTAACCCTCCAAACCCGACCTACTGGCCTACCTCTATCAGTAAGCACGCGGACATTTTAGACATTTTCGTCACGAAATTACCTAATAATCTTAACCAATTAATAAAAAAATATTGGACCCAAGCTCTGATCATACTCCAGTTTTTATTTCTTTGGATTCTCTCCCCTATTCCCGGCCTAACAAAACGTATCTAACAAATGGTTCAACGAACTGGATAAAGTTTCGGAAGATAATAGACCAAAAAATAAACCTAAATATTAATCTAAAGACTCCAAACGAAATCGACGATGCAGTTCAAAATTTCACAGACTTCATCCAATCAGTTGCTTGGAATTCAACCACTTTGCATAGTTATCATAAAAATTATTTTTCAATTCCCACCCATATTCGTGAACTAATTACACTGAAACGTCGAGCTAGAGCCCGTTGGCAACGCTCTAGACTACCTTCAGATAAAAATATATTTAATAATCTTGCTTCAACCCTCAAAAATATACTTAATAAACTGAAAAACGATTCTTTCCATAACTGGGCCACATCACTCTCAGTAAAAAATGGTTCACTATGGAGGGCAACACGCAATTGCCTTAAACAAAAAAACACACAATCTCCATTAAAAATGCCATTGGTAATTGGTGTAAGGCCGATAAAGAGCAAGCCGACACCTTTTTCTCACACCTCTCTAAAGACTTCCAACCACACAGCATCATTGGCAATAACATTCTTGAAAAAGATATTGAAAACTCTCTCTCTTCTGCTCTACCACTTTATCTCGCCCCCAAATCATTTTCTCCAGGTGAAATTAATTACTGTATTAAACATTTCCTCTTAGAAAGTCCTAGAAGGACCTAAGCTGCCTCAAGAAAGCCTCTCCACCTTTCCCTGTTGAATGATTATTCAACCGACGTATTCATATCCACCAATTTAATGTCCCTCTCCATAGCATCATTTCATCTCGTTCGCGGTCTACCCAGTGGTCGTTTTTTTATATTGTTGCAGTTATGACCTTTTTTAGTATCATTTTAGTATTATCTTCAGTTCTCCAAACGTGTCAAAACCACTCCATTCTCTTGGTTTTTTTATATGTTAGTATAGTTGGTTTTCCATACAAATGTTACAAATTTTCGTTTTACCGCATTTCGAATGTTCCTAGATCGAGATTGTACACCGGGCCAAAAATTTTTCTCAACACCTTTCTCTCAAATATCGCCAGTTTTTTTTTTATCACCTTTCGTCGTAGATCAAGTCTCATACGCGTAAGTGACTATTGGTCTCAGATAGTTAACGTAAAGCAATGTTTTCGATCTTTTTAACAACAATTTAGACTTCAGTAGCTTTTGGATGCTATGGTAACATCGTTTTCCACTTGCTAATCGTTCAACTATTTCCTGATGCATATCATTTCTACTGTTTATATCCACGCCCAGATATTTAAAGCTTTCTACTTTCTTAAATGTGAGATAATCTACTTGTAGATTAGGCTGATCCTCTCCTCTCCTAAAAAGTACCATAAATTTTGTTTTTTCTTCGTTAATACAAAGTCCCATTCTTTTGCTGGCTGCCAAAAAATTAGATATCGCCTGGACGACATCTTGATTGGAATTTCATCTGCAATATCATCTGCATACGACAGTATTATTTCTTTATTTACCACCTCTACTTGATGACTATGACTTAGTTCTCGTATCACCTTTTCAAGTCCTAAATTTAATAGGGTAAGGGATAGGGCATTTCCTTGCCGTAAACCCGAGTTTACTTCGAAGGTTGATGACAATTCTCCCAAAAATTTCACTTTACATTATGTTTTATTATTGCACAGTTTTACTATATTAACGTATCTTTTTGGTATCCCAAAGTAGATCAAAGTGTTCCATAACTCTTCCCTATTTATACTATCGTACGCTTATTTATAGTCGACAAATACCATGTACAGGTCTTAGTCGAATTCGTAATGTTTCTCCATCACTTGTTTTAAAATAAATATAATATATTATTTAAACGAG
This sequence comes from Sipha flava, assembly GCF_003268045.1. Lineage (NCBI taxonomy): Eukaryota > Metazoa > Arthropoda > Insecta > Hemiptera > Aphididae > Sipha > Sipha flava. Next base: position 232,349 of record NW_020272962.1, on the reverse strand, counting down.
CTATTATATTTGTATCTGGCCACGACAACCGGTTCCCTCCGATAACGTGCCGATGGGGAAATTACCTCGAACTTTCTGTCGGCGCACTTTATCACGTTGGAATTATTTTCTGAGGTGTCACTTGCAACCAAACAAGCTGGTTGTGCGGATTAGCTGTACCGTCCTATATTTTGTGTGTGTTTAGTTCTTCCTTTTGAAGACTATCATCGCGTAACCGTGCAAACACCGTACCGTCTCCCACGTTCTCGTCATTATTATCTCGTTTATTATTTAAAATAATAAAATTTATTAATTAATAATTACAATTTTTAATAAAATTAAAATATTAAAGTATGGGAATTAAAAATGTATGATAAAATGTTGATTTTTATTTGTTGGATATTGTTTATTTTTCAATTTTTACATTAAAATTACTTGTGCCGGCTCCATGTACATGGTGGAGATGGTCAATGGTGAACCAAAGGAGGTGCTTAGGGGTGCTAAGCAACCCTTCAGTTAATATCTTCAGAAATATATATGAATTAATTAATAGATATATTTTCTAGAAAAAAAAAATTAATTTTTAAAATAAACGCATTATAAACATAATTAAGAAAATGATAAATAACAAAAAATTATAACTTAGTTTGTATTTTAAAAAAGTAATGTTGAATATTTATTTATTTACTTTGGTAGTAGGAGATAAGCATCCCCTAGTTTTTTAATCTGGATACCCCGTTAAATATGGTTGTCTATTATGCATGATTAGCATTGACGTATCTAGGATTTTTTTCTATGAGGTCATATAACCATAACTATTTTGTACATTTGGAGCCAAGGGGACAAATATCTTCTGGGAGGACAAATATCTTCTAGGATGATCTTGTTATCATACTTTTCCAGTTTCCATAAAGTGCACTTTTATATAACATGATTTTATTTAAAACTATACCAACATTAATAATATTATTCATTTATTTTCATAATAAGTATAAGTTAGATCACAAAATAATGTCAAAATTCTGTTCACCGATCGGTTAATTTTAAACGAGACACGATTACACGAAAGGACTGAGAGCAAATGTGAACACTGAACACATGGTTTACGCACTATCGCTAATTAAATAATCTCAGATATAATTGATTAATAGATATATAAACTAGTGCTGAGCACCAAATCCGGATCAATCCGATGTACGGATTACCGATTTGGATTGAAACAAATGTTATAATCCGTTTAATCCGGATTATGATATAAATCCGGTTTATTTCAAATTTACTGTATATAAATTTTAAATAACATTAATATAAACATTAGGTGAAAATTTCAAGTATTTAATCTTGTTATCTTCATGGGTTATTCTATTATCGCGTGTGTTGTTATAGTTCAGAAGTGCTATAAATAAATATTGTGTTACGTTCTACGGTATTATCCGATATCAATTGTACTTTTATTAATATTTAATAATAATTTATACATTATAGACTGTTGTAATAAATATTAAATGTATTATGTATAATGTATAACAATATTATGTACTCATTAGCCTGAATTTCTACAGCTCTTTAAATATACTAAGATTTATGTAGAACCCAGGTGTATTTGCTATTAGGCGTCTTATAACATTGAGTCGATTATCAATAGATCTGAGATCGTAATTCGTATTTTTAAGTTGATAATAATGAAAAAATAGCTGATTATCTCAAAAACAATGAAGCCGGATTGGATCCGAAATCCGAATCAACGGATTAAATCCGTGAATCAGAATAAAACGGATTGATTCGAAATCCGGATGAAAAAATAATTATAATCCGTAATCCGGATTGGTAAAAATAATGCTCAGCACTAATATAAACTAACTATGAACATTAGGATATTAAACTATAATAATAATATTAATAATTCATCATAAAATTATCCAATGTTCACGATTTTCTTGAAACTAATAATAACTATATTGTCTACAACTGTTTTGTCTATTATTAACTTTTATTGATAACGAACTGATGGAATACTAAGAAATACTAAGAACCATTACGGACTTAGGCCGAGCGCCCACCAAAGTAACGTGACATGTGGCGTGGCAAGTGAAGTAGCAAGTAGCATGCATCTAGTATGCTATTTTGTATCAAAACAATGTAATTAATAGATTTAACGCCAAATAAAGTGATACGACTGTGATATGACAAACTACATGTTACTTCGGTGTCATTCAAATGCAGCATGTTCCATTTTTTGCCACGTGTTACGTGTTTTTACCGACTAGAGTGACAAGTGTTTTGAAAAATATTGTTATTTTAATTATTTTATTAATTTTCTAACTTTTCTTTTCATAATTTTCTAAATTAAAAATGAAAGACGATCCAGATTTTAACATACATTTTGTTGGTGTAATTAACATTGTTATTAACATTGATTAAATTTACTAAAGCCAAAAAACTTTCGTCATCCGATGAAGAAGAAGACATATTGACAACTGGTGTTACTAGTTTCTAGATACATAGGTAGGCGTTGTGTCACACCATTCGTCATTTTGTTGTTACGTGTTTGCTATATCACTTGCCACGCCACACGTCACGTTACTTTGGTGGGCGCTCGGCCTTACGGCTCAAGCTAGTGATGGGCAGAAACGACTATTATTCGGTTTTCATTACGTACTACCGACTATTATTCGACTAATATTTTGCACGACCAGCTATATACAAATAATAATAATTAGTCGAAGAATAATAATAACTAGTCGAATAATAAAAATTAGTCGAATAATAATAACTAGTCGAATAATAAAAATGTTCGAGTAACTAAATTAGTCATTTGATACTACCGACTAAGTCGGTAGTTATTAGTCACTTTTGCCCATCACTAGCTCAAGCATTTAAAAGAAAAATAAGAAAAGTGAAATGAATAAAAAAAAGGTTCTGAGGGTGATATATCACCCAGATCACCCCCCGTAAATACGCCACTGATGATTAGTATGAGTTTTTAATTTTTTTTATAGTAAGAAAGGCCTGTCCAAACATACTGAAGTATTTTGCAGTTATATTTTTAATTACATAGAATATATATAATAACTAAAAAATACCTAATATATTTTAAATAAATACATTAATACATTATACAATTTATTTCATTTTGATACTATTTTCACTAATAAATTATATATTTTATTCATTGTTAATGTAAAAAATATTTTAATTACATAAAATTGTTCAATAATTCAAATTTTGGAATTTATAAATTAATAATGGATGCACATAAATATATATTCAAATATTTCAGTTATAATAACTAATGTATAATAAAAATATATTTTAAAACATAATTTAATAATTATTGTATTTTTTAAGTTGTGACAATTTTATCAAAGATTGATCTCTCCATGATCTACGTTTATTGAGCTCTTCTAATGGAGTGATATTATTTAATTGCTCTCCGATAACATTTACTAATGGTCCTTCAAACTTAGGAGATGGCTTGAATTGTTGACACACACCAAACATAGAATTTGAATAACGCTCAGTATAGTTCACAAACCCTAAAATAAATTTTTAATATATACATTAAAAATATTTAAAAATTAAAATGTAAGACTCATGATACATAAGAGTCTAGAAAGCAATTTCTGGATATATATATATAAAACTATTAATGATAGGTATTAACATCTAATCCTTCGAATCAGCAATTCTTAACCTTTCTAATTTGTGGACCAAATTTTAACTATGGTGCCCTTCTGTAAATATCATTGTTATAAGACACGTAAATATTGTGTACGTGTCCACCTTCACATAATAAATGTTAAAGAGAAATCGTCACGTTTGTATAAGGAAATGTCCTTAGAAATTAAGTACGTTTTTAAAATGTTAATACAACTATTAACACAATAACCTACTCCAATAAAATGTCGTTCCCAAAATAATAATTCAAGAGTGCAACATCACATTTTCATGATGCAGCCCAGGGCGCGTACAAATGGCTAATTATCAAATGTAGAAATCCGATGGCCACAGGATGTGACGTCCGGGACGATTTCATACCAAACAGCAATGTCTTAGCAATCACAGGACCAGCATAAATATCGAAGGGCGAGAGACAAGAGACCAGTTAGATTCCACAGCTCAAGTCACCCACACATCACCATTGGAGATTCTTCGGACTCTGTCCGTATGTACATTGCCTGACCGTTAAGACTTACGAGTTTATCGCTCCGAGCCCTCTGACGCATATAGGTGTGCACAAGGAATCTCCACTCCGTACATTTTATAACTTATCTATGTTATTGTGATTTCTATTAACTTAAATAAATATCTATTCCATTATCAACAATATTGTACGATTCATTTGAACACGTGGGTCGCAACACCATGAAGAACATGATAAAAATAAACACTAATTCTCATTAATAACCAATTTAAAAAAAACGTTATTGAATATATTATTAATAAATAATAAACGTATAGTTGAAAATAAATAGAAAAAAAAATTACAAGCTAATTAACTGCTTTAAAAGAGAAAAATGAATCTGGAAAACTAATAACTAATGAGATTTTTGACTGCTTATTTTTGAAAAGTTTAACAATATTTTGTTCAATTTGAGACAACTAGATAAAGAGATCAGGTTGTACACAAAGACGGTTTCGGTATTTGGTTAAAAACCCTACCTTGAATAAATAAGTGGTAGCAAATGGTAAGGAGTATTATTATTACTTTTTGACTCAAATCTTCAAAGCTTATATTTTTCAAGTCAACTTTTTTTGATTCTTGTATAAGCTATGGTGCCCCTAAAATGAGCTCAAAGGGCACTGTGGTTACATAGGTTGGAAACCGTTGCTTTAGATAATCTTAAGATAAAGTTACTTTATCCTAAAAATAAAAAATTACATACCTTCAGCATTTAAATGAGTAGTTTCAAATGGCCCAAGAAAAGCATATCGCATACCAAGACCTTCAGACATAACTGTATCTACATCTTTTACGTTAAGTATTCCATCATTTACAAGATGCCAACATTCATTCAATATGGCATATCTATTCAATTAAATGGTTATTAAATATTATTATTTAGTATAATTATTACCAGGGCTCGGGACTTATAACGCTTAAAATCATTAAAATAAGCGCTTAAAAATATCATTATAAGCACTAAAATAAGCAATTAAAAAATTTAAAATCGAGAAAAAAGTGTTTAATAAAAAAAAAAAGTATAAAATTGTAACTAAAAAATAAAAAAATAATAAAAATAAATCTTCACTTTCAAGACTAAGGATTTTATGGATTTTCTAAGAGATTTTTCTGAAAAATAAAATGTAAACTGTTCTCTATGTTCTTGATCATTCTGACGTTGGACACTCAGTTATATTTTCAGCGTTGGAATATATTTGTTAACCCTACAACAATGCCTTGGATGACTACGAATTACGTGACAACATAGATAAGATAAAAATTATTTTTAATTTTAATTCTATCAAAAACAACTTCGCAGGAGAAAACTATAAAAACGTAAAAAAAAACTGGTCAATTAAGCAAAAATAATCAGAAAAACTGGAAATAAGTATTTTTTTGAAAAATTGCTGAAAAAAGCAAATAAAAGGCACTTCCAAATTTCATAATTGTACGTCTTATAACTTGACATACACTTCTATAACACTCTGCTACATTTTAAGTCAATCCATAAAACTAAGCAAATGCTTTAACTCCCGAGCTCTGGTTATTACTTATTGTATATTATGATGAACTAAACTGAATCCGATTCAATGCAAATCCCGGTATTTCTTTAGCAAGAGTTACAGGTGATTGTCTGATTTCTTCCATGATTGCTCTAGTCTTCTTTACTACCCAATCTTCTGTCCATTCTGATGGCACAATTTCCACCAATGGTACAAAATATGGTGGATTGACCTTTAAAAAGTATACAACATTAAATTATTAATTTTTTTTTTAATAAATGTTAGTATAAAAATGTTATTGTTCATACTGGATGTGAAACAATTAATTGAGTACGGTGTTCCATTTTTTCAGAAAGAGCTGATGGTAAAAATGTTGAAGTTGAACTAGAAATTATGGTTTGGCAACCAACTATTTTATCAATCTTATTATACAGTTGTTGTTTTATGGATAATACTTCTGGTACTGATTCTTGAATAAGAACTGCATCTTTCACTACTTCTTCCAGATTAGTAACACCTTTTTGATACAACATTTATGTTAAATTTCAATGGTTCATTTTAACAATGGATTGAGCAATTAATAAAGAATAATTATAAATAAATAACATATAAATTTCATAATCATAATTGTAGTTCAATAAATCATTCGTAAGATTAAAATACAATATAATTTAATTTTCATTATTCAACTCTATTTGATTGAATCTTAATGGATATACTATTTTTTTATTTTTATTTTTAATTGTATTATTTTATTTATAGTTTATCCCAAAATAGTTTTTAATAGAACAATTACAACTTTAAAAAATAGTGCAAATTTCCTAGGTCAAATGAGATACAAGGATGGGTGAACGATATTGCTGTATTAGTATTTTAAACTTGAAACCAATATACCTATTGCTCTTAAAAAAATCATTCTGAGTAAACGTACCAAATTTCTTATTAAGTTAAGTTAAACTTTTGATGTTATAATTTGCATAACAACAAAAAAGTAATTTAAAATTACGGTAATATAAGTATTCAGTGAAAATTTCATGTATCTACAATAATTATTTTTTTTGAGTTATAATGAAAACAATAATTTGATTTTGTCAAAAACTGTTGTACCATAAATGTTACTATATTTTTATAACTTTTTGTACATTTTTTGCATTAATAAAGAAACTATTAAAAAATTACCCATTCAAGATAAAAAATAAAATTTTCTATAAAAAATTTCTAACCGTGATGATCGGAGCAATCCTAGTCAAAATTATGTACATAGATACAGGAAAAAAACATATCATGGTGAAAGTAGGTACAATTAGTATTATTATTAGTAGGTACAATTCTCATTTCACTTAGAATCTAATAAATATTTTGGATAAAAAATAATTAAAATATTATAATAATTCAAAACTTATAAACCTCCATTATTATTTAACCAACTACCTGTGTGAAATTAAAAAAAAGCGTACTTGTTTGTTATCGCTCCGCCAATACACCATATAAAATTCATCGCCCCTTCAGTAAATTCCATATTGCTTATCGCATATCGTACATCGCTATCGAAATCGTTTGTGATTTATGTATTTTAAGAAATGAGAAAACTACATTTTATCATTTTTATGTTGTAGGATATTAGTACGTTGCAGGCTTTCGTTTTTATATTACTTAATAATGAAAAATATGAAAAATTTGATTTAATACGTTAAAATGAATTTGATTCAATTACTTACAGTAGTTTTAAACAGTGATACTGGAATTACAACAACATAATATAATTAAAATTAGTAAAAAAAAGTCTTCTACCTTTAATAAGGTCAATTTGTTGTTTTGCATTAAGGCTGCCTCTTAAAATTCCATTTTTTTCCATTGTTTCCAGTTCATCTTTTATTTTATTATGAGCAGTGTTTACTTGTTCTAAACTGACATCATATATGGTTACATTGTAGTGGGCGCTAGCAAATAACATGGCCCAATTCTGACCAATTAAACCACTGCATACAAAAAAATTTGTTAATAATTCACAAATTACAAGACACTTAACAAATTTAAATTAAAAAATAATGTTCTAGATTTGAAAATTAATTATATTTTTGATCATTGGCATAATTTACAAAACAATTGATGATTTATTAAAATCCTTATTTTTTTTTTTTATAAAATAAGCAACTTTCAAGACTTTATATTTATATAAAAAAATAATTCTTTAACACAAATTACGTAAATCAAAATAATAGTATTACATAATAATAATAAAAACAATAATAAGTTATAATAGTCAATACTACTAAAGTGTTCAGTATTTCAGTTTAAAAATTTCATAATTTAAAAACAAAAAACAAAGAAATCAAGTACGAAATAAATGAAAATAAAATATCGTAGTTATAAAAATAATTTTAGATAAAATGAATGGAAAAAAATTCAATTTACTTCTTAAATTTTAGAGGAGAAAAAAATTATATCTATTTTTTTCCTATATGGATTTTCATTTTCATTGATTGGTGGATCTGTATACTCCACAATGTCCTCCACTCTCACCCATAGACCTTATATTATAACAGGGATGGCCAACCAGCAGCTCGTATCTTATTAACGAAAACCAAAATTTACTTACTATTATTATGAATTTTTTTTTGTTTTTTTCTTCGGCAAACATTATAATATAAATATTTTTCTGTATAAATATAGTAAAATACAGTATATAGAAAAAAAAATTACTATTACTTAGATCAAATTATAAAATGTATTAATAAATATTTTGACTCTTGATATCATTGTATTTGTCCATGTGGCTAGTGAACATATTTATATTGGCCACCCCTGTACTATAAGGTCTATAAGGCTTCACCTGATGTAAGCAAACTTAAGCATGTTTAAGTCATAAATCTATTAATTTAATTTATTAGATAATAGGTCTATGGAATAAGTCTTCGAATGAGAGTGAAGCATAGACTTATAAATACTTAAATTCCTTATATTAGTAGGGTGAGTGATGATGGCTAATAAGTAAGGCCCATGGTACATGAACTTATAGTGTATAAATTAAGGTTTACTCTCCTTAACAAGTAACAATAGAATGGGCCTCGTTTGAATTGAACATTTTGTTAGGTATGGATCTGTGAGATAATTTGTCCGTTTTGAACATAGACCCATTAATAGGTCTATGGTCTTGAACTCTATTTGAATGGTACAGCTGTTAACATTAAAAGGAGTTGGTTTTTGATGGCTTTGTTGAAAGACACTCTACATCATCATGTAGTTTAACATAATAGTTAGAATTAATTTTTCCCTCAACTTTGTCACATTCCAACTTACGATTGACTACAAACCGGGAAACCCATTTTTATGCTGTCATAATATTTCTTTTTGTTACGCCTGCACCGAAAGTAGTTCTTGTTGAAGTTAGACACAATTCCTTATTGTGTTTGTAGGTTATTTTTATTATACTTATATATTGTATACTATATAGTACTATATATATATATAGTAGTGTCAACTGTCATGGCGTTGTATTATGTTATAGTTTTTAGATATTTTGCAAGTGTAATTTTCTTTTTAATAAATAATTATGTTTTCTTTTTATAATGAATTAATATATTTAATAAATCAATAGGTTATGGGCCCAGCCACCCTAATGAATTTAAAATTGAAAGAAAGTTAATTCTTGTAAAACATGTGTTCGATTTTTGTTTCGGTTGTCGTTAATTTTTTTTTTTTTTTTATAAAAAGAAATGGAAGAGGACAAACACAAAGTGCCGTTATTCAATGATAAAAATTTTTCCAATTGGAAATTTCGAATGAAAGTATTACTTGAAAAACAGGAACTTTTGTTTTGCGTCACGAAATGTAAGTCTTTAATTAACCATAGTGTATACACTACAATTAAACGGAATAGCTGAACGCATGAATTGAACCTTATTAGAAAAAGTTCGCTGCATTATATTGCATTCTGGTGTTAATAAAAAATTATGGGGATAAGCAATTTTATCATTTACCTATGTAACAAATAGGAATCCTTGTCGTTCATTACAATGTAACAAAACTCCTGCTGAATTGTGAAAAAATAAAAGAGTAAATCTTTCTAAATTAAAAATTTTTTGGTTGTGAAGCTCTTGTTCACATTCCTAAAGAAAAGAGAACGAAGTTAGATTCAAAAACCATGAAATGTATTATGGTTGGTTACAATATAAATGGTTGTAGACTTTGGAGTGAAGATGAAAACAAAATAATTGTATCAAGAGATGTAATATTTAATAAAAAAATATTTACAAAACAAACAAGTATTGAAGATACATTCCATATTGATGAAATTAAATGTCCAGAACCTAATAATGTAATTCAGGATACACAGAACAACTATGAATGAAGAACAACCATCCAGAACTTCAAGAATAAAAAAAACACCAATATGGCATGAAGACTATGAGTCTTGGCATTGAATGCAGATACTTTTATTGAAGATTGACCATATGACTATAATTCAATTATTGGTCAACATGATGAAAAACTATGGTTAAAGGCAATTGATGAAGAATTTCAGTCATTAAATAAAAATAATACATGGAAATTAGTGCAACTACTCGCCGGACGAAAACCTCTAGATAGTAAATGGGTTTTCAAAATTAAAAGGGATAATGAAGGAAATGTCCTTAAATATAAGACTAAATTGGTAGCAAGAGGTTTTTTCAAAAACATGGAGTTGATTTTAATGACACATATGCCCCTGTTACAGAGCTTACAACTGTCCGAGCTATACTGGTACTCATAAATGAAAAATCATTATGTACTCATCAAATGGATGTTAAGACTGCATTTTTGAATAGGTACCTCGATGAAGACATTTATATGGCCTTACCAAATGGATTCAAAAATAATGAGGATACAAAAAGGGTATGTAAACTAAATAAATATCTATATGGACTGAAACAGGCAAGTAAATGCTGGAATGAAAGATTTCATACATATATTACCAAACTAGGTTTTCAAAGATCTGATAATGATTACTGTTTGTATATTAATTCACAGTCAGATACTGATGAAAATTTAAGTTATCTTATTTTATATGTTGATAATTTATTATTAATAAACACTTACAGGAAGTAGTTAAAATTAAAGATAATCTCATAAAGGAGTTTGAAATGACTGATGGTGGTGAATTGAATTTTTTTCTTGGTATTCACATTGAAAGAAATGATGACACGTTAAAAATTGATCAAATACAGTACTTAAAAAATATATTAAAGAAATTTAATATGGATGATAGCCACCCAATATCAACCTCTATAGAACACAAATTAAATCTAGTACTTGGAAAAAATAATGAAATATGTGACAAACCATACAAACAATTAATTAGTTGTTTAATATATGCCATGCTCGGAACAAGACTAGATCTGTGTCATGCTATTAGTTTTTTAGCAGGTATCAATGTCATCTTACTGAACAACATTAGATACATTTAAAACGTGTTCTACGTTATATCAAAGGAACTCTTAATTACAAATTTTGTTATAAGAAAAACATGAATATGCCTCAAGTTTTATCTGCATATGTCGATGCTGATTGGGGTGATGACATCAATGATCGCAGATCTACTACAGGATATCTGATTAAATTTTATGGCTGTACAATATCATGGTGTTCTAGAAAAAAACAAACAGTAGCTATCTCGTCAACATAATCCGAGTATATGGCTGTGAGTGATGCAATATGTGAAGTACTATGGATAAGGAGTCTTATATTATTTTTGAACTTAAAGGTTAGTGGACCTTCTTTGCTTTATGAAGATAATCAGAGCTGTATAAAACTAGCGTCAAACCCTGAATATCATAAACGTACCAAACACATTGATATAAAACATCATTATATTCGAGAAAAGGTTCAAAAAGGAAAAGTTGAATTAAAATATATTCATACAACTGTTCAAGAAGCTGATATGTTGACAAAGCCTCTACAAGCAAGTAAATTCAAGAATAATTTGTTAAAAATTGGACTACATATTTAGTATTTTTGTTGTTTATTTTATATTATATTAATTGTTTAGTGCAGGAATTGAAGGGGAGTGTTGAAGTTAGACACAATTCCTTATTGTTTTTGTAGGTTATTTTTATTATACTTTTCTACTGTATACTATATAGTAGTAGGCTAGTAGCGTCAACTGTCATGGCGTTGTATTATGTTATAGTTTTTAGATATTTTGCAAATGTAATTTTCTTTTTAATAAATAATTGTGTTTTCTTTTTATAATGAGTTAATATTTTTAGTAAATTAATAGTTTCCCACCGCGATAGAAACGTTGGTAAGCGACCTTTTTCCGTCCAGCGGGCGGTAAAATGGAAATCCCAAAAATTACCGGGTGCTAACGTGGAAAATCCCAAAAGTACTGGGCGCGTATTCCCAGCATGCCCAGAAACTGAATTTTTATTGATTTTATATTTACGACATTATAGCATGACAATTATTAAGTATTTAAGATACAAAGAGAAAAATGATAATAATTAATAACAAATAATTAATTAGATAACGATCAATTTTAAATACAATATTTTAAATGCATAATCCAGCGTTGGAGATAAAATAAATTATGAGTGCAATGACGGAGGGAGATCGAGAATTGAGAAGAAGGATTACATCAGGAGAGGTGTAATCTAAGGAAGAGAGTTGTGAGAGTGATATATTGCGAAAATGAGTAAGAGACGGACAAGAGAAGAGCATGTGATGAAGATCACAAACGATTTCGTGATTTTGGAGAGTGCAAGAGGGAGAAAAATTAAGTGAAAGGAGAAATGAATAAGGAGGGAGAAGATTATGCCTAAAGCGAAGACGAGAAAAAGAGACGACTGTGGATCGGGGTAAGTCTAGATGACGGAACCAAGGGAAGTTGGATATGCAACTGGATATAAATCTGTGCCAGGTAGCGAAGTTAGGGAGAAACGAAGATTAAAGGTCAGTCCATGTTTTTTTTTAGAGTTTTGTGAAAAATGGGAAGGAAATCAGACATGGGTATTTTTAATGGAGAAGGAACAATTATGTTTTTCGTAGAAGTGGCTAACCGATCAACTGTTTCGTTACCTAAGATACCAATTTAATTTGAAACCACGATTATAAATAAAAACTTTCTATAATCGTGCTTAAAACCCAAAGGAATTTGACGGCTTTATGAGATAAGAGAAATTAATGTATTAGAGATTTCATCATGAGAATGAGTGAGGGAATAGAAGAAATAATGAAGTTAGATTGAAGAGAAAGTAAGTATGATTGAGAATCGAAAACAATAAGAAATTTTTGAGAATTTATAAAAAAAATAAATTGAAGGACGTGAATGATGGCGTAGGTTTAGGCAGTAAATGAAGAAGCCGATGGGCGGAGATTGGAATAAAACGATATATTAATGGAAGGTATGAAAAAAGAAAATCCTGAAGATAAGAAAGATACTGATCAGTGAGTACAAAGATTGAGTTGAATGAGATCTGAGATGAAGGAGTAAACAAGGATATTAGGAAGTTTTTTCTAGGATTTTCGGAGTATGACTGAGGTGATTGGAGGCGATAGTAATAGGTGAATTGAAAATTAGAGCAGAGAAGGGCGTATCGTAAATTTGATTGTTTTATTTACTTGTGTTCTAAGAAGTATATTACACATGATATGTATTTATATAGGAGAAAATTCTAAACGATATATTTTACATTTAATATTATATTTTTTATACAATATATCTGGCTGGGAAATAACTGAAATGCGTATTATCTAAAATTAAAAATTATATTTTCCTATCGGGATTTTAATATTAATTGTATACGTGTCGGTAAATTATATTTGAGTGACGGAATCTTGTAATAATAGTTTTAACATCTTAATTTCGTTTTTTTGTTTTTAATAATTATAATATATTATAGTAGGACCTACTATTAGTAGGTATATTAACCTATAATATTTAATAAATAATATGAAATTTGATTCGCATGGTATTTTTTGTTTTCTTGCAAACATGTCTGAACCACGAAATTCTGTTGCACACGTACTAGGAACATTATGGTAAACCACAATAGTACTTCTTCCATATCATCAAACATTACTAAAATAACTGAACACTATTGAAGATTGAACAGAAATACAGTTGAAACTGGGATGGAAAACTAAGTAAAAGTTGGAACGTGTAGACACTTTATAAAATGTACGTCTTATTGTTCATTTTATATGTCCAGCAAAACGTGCAATAAGTCGTTGCGTGTAAACCGGGCTTTACGTTTTTAGATTTTCTATAGTAAAACAAATGGAGCCCTTTAGAAACAATGCGAAGAATTAAGGTCTTCGCAGAGCACAGTTTGAGAACCTCTGTATAATATACATCATTGGTATTTATTAGGTAGGTAGCGGAAAAGTTCGCTGGTAGTCTATAACTATAGATTTTAAATTAATAGTCTTCTTTGCTGTCCTATACTTCCTTTACTATTCATAAATTTTTATCACTTTTTTTTTTTATGAAATTCAAGTTTCATCGATTTCTTTTAAAAGTTTTATTTAAATTATTCTTTGCATCATTATTTTGCAAGTAGTGATCTGGTTTTCTATCAGTTTGACCTTTGATTTGTAAACATTGCATACCTACACTACAAGACTATAAGGACTTGACCATTTTTCAATGTTTTAGATCGAACTTAGATCTTATTTTTCCATCATAAGTGTATTTAAATATTTATATTATTTAATTAAATATTTTATTCCCAACTTGATTCACATATCAATTTGTTTGGAAGCAAATGAAAAAATTATACAACTATCCTATTTTTTTTTTTTTTTTTTACTATTATCTTTTACCACCGGAGACCTACATATAAGATATTGAATATGTTGAATTATATTTTTTATTTTTTGATAGCTTTTAAATTTATAAAAAAATACTGTAACAAAGGACTATTACTTAAATTCAGAACCTTATAGAATATATAATAATTACCTATCCAAGAGTTAATAACAAATATATTTTCCAGAAAATAATTCTGTATACATTTTTTTGTAATTTTTATTTTAATTAATACCATTATTAGGTTTATATTATTAATAATTTAAAATATATATTCATATCATAAAACATTAATAGGTACTATATAATTTGATCATTGTTATTAATGTTAAATTATGTAACAACGACATTACTTTGATATTACTATTATGTCAACAAAATATAATATGATATTTATCGTTACAGATTATATTATTATTTATTATTTCTTAAATTATAGAATATTAAAAACATAAATATAATTTATAATTTGTTCATAAGCATGGACACAATTAAAGTTAAATAGGCAAGGGAATGCATAACATATTTTCTATATAATATTATAGTAAATCCACAAAAACAATTTTGTGTTATGAATAAAAATCAACAAATACAATTATGAAAGGAAAAATTAATCTTAAATTCAAGTCATTAATATAATCTTTAATAAAATATGTTTATTGTTGTAAAATTATCATGAATAAAAATAATATGCATTGAATTTGGTAAATTAATATTATTTATGTCAGAACTATATATTAGTATTGTGAAGGGTATACATATATATAGGGATAACACTCTTATAAGCGTAGTATAACTGAAGCAACATAAGATTTTGGTTTAGTTCATGACATATTAATTTATAATTTACAACAATAATTACTTGGTATAGATTAGTATTACATTAGATTTGATGATGAACTACATATAGTAATAATTCAGAATACTTAAATAAAAACCTGATTAATACATAGTTTTACAACATAGATTGTATATTTTAGTTATTTTTAGTTAATATAAAGTTGATTGTATTGTTATTAAAAATTAATTTCATATTTGTATAAAAAATATATTAAATAACTAAATATTTCTGATTTTACCTGCCAATAATTCCAATTTTTCCTTTTTCGCTCATGTTTAAAGATACGAAAATTTTAAAATAAACTATGAAATGTAGGTTAGCTGAATGTGGAATAATTTAAATTATATTGACACTAGTATAAAATTTTAATTTCATACAAATGACCTATTTACAGCAATATCAAGAATATTAAAGAATAATCAGTGAATGAGGTATTGGTATTGGTTATGATTTTATTTATTTTCAATTATTTATAAAACGTCATGGTATAATGATTATAATTAAAAGTTTATCACATGTTTCAATTGAAATTATAGAGATTAGAAAGTAATTTGTTTTTTTTTTATGTATTTAGACATTAAGAAGTAGGCACGTCATTTATGGGGGGAGCGATCCCCTCCCCAAAATATTGTATTGTATAACTACGATAAGCCGTAAATAACACTATATTACACATTATTTAAGCACCAATAATTTTAAAGTGGGTCAATAATTATAATTTATAATACATTTTTTAGCTGTAATTATTGATAAAACTATTTTACTTATTGATACTTGATTTATGTTTAGTTTTATTTATTTTGTAATATTAATTATCATCAAATATTTAAATAAACTGTAGCTGCATTCATGATTAGCAATTAAATTATACTATATAACACAATACAATTAGGTACCTAATTAAAACATATCTGGTATATTTTTGATTAAAGTTCCGAGCGAATTGAAAAATAGCAATTATAATTGATTTTGCGCAGGGTAAAATGGACTTTATAATAAACATATTCTATGGTGGAAATAAGAGTTTTACCAAGTATACTCTGTAATTAAAAATTATTCTTTAACAGGGTAATTGCACTAAATTACGAATTATTTATTTAAATTATTCGATATTTGTCATGAAATCAGCTATCATAGAATGTTTAGAAAAATAATTATTTAAATAATTATTCTGTGATGATATCCATAGATATATAAAATAATTCCTTGATATGTCTATGATGATATCATATTTCTTATGATAACGGTATCACTTATCACCGTGGCTTATTTGATAAACATTTTTTAGAAGTTTTTCTTAAAATACGAAATACCACTCTTTTTTTAATTGTACCTTTTGTTATTTTTTAAAAATTAATTGTATGTCGATATTGATCGGTTTGTACGTACTTAATTAATACCATTTTACTTTAATGTACTAAATCCCTACAATTAAAAATATATTAATGATAAATGTTTAAATTTTATGTATAATCCATATAGTTTCAAAAATGGCTAATTTCAATAATCCTGAAGAAATAATTCATCATTACAAATTTATACTTAATAAAACAAAGAAGTAAAATAATTGTAGTTTTTATTATAACATTTTAATACTTGAAAATTTTTTTTATTTTTAGAAAATTATTTAGAAAGTTAAATACATTGGAGCCTAGTGACCAATTTGGTAAAATAATTGTGTATGGTAAACTTATTTTTTTTTTTTCATAACTGTTGTAAATTACAGCTAAGCTAGCAAATTCTTGTCAAAAAAATGACAAACATTCTTATGCTGCATTGTGTTGGCAAGCAGTAGCTAAATGTGAGGAATCAATGGGTCATAACTGTGAACAAGCTCTTGCTCATCAAAAAGCAGCCTGCCAATTTTTTTCTGAATTTAAAAAGACTGAATCTTCTGGTTTCATATCACCTTATAATGAACATTTACATGTTAGATTTACATACATCTATAATTATTATTATTATTTAAATTAATTACAATATCTATAATATAGGCAGGCTTAAGTGAAATGTGTCATGCTGAAGATAGTTGGCAAGGGAGTTTGTTTGAAAATATTATAAAAACTTCAATACGTCTAGAAACAGCTGAAAGTCTTGTACATTTAGGTAAATTGGATGATGCAGCTTTTATTGGAAATAGTTTGATTGATGTTCCACATGAAAGTCAAACTCTTAAATTAGTTGTTCTAGAACAAGTAACTTCCAATCAAATTCTATCTGGTATTTTCAATAAAATATAAATAATTATGACTGTTGATATTAAAAATAGTATTACTTTTTTAGAAGATTATGAAGGTGCTCTGTTAACTTTCACAGAAATTGCAAATATTATTTCCTGTACAGACAATAACACTATTGGTATTTATAATGATATTTTGCTTAGGTAAGTATTTTAATTATATATATTTTTTAATTTTATTTACTTCATTTAAATTATAGATGTGAAATATCACGAGTATTTTTATTACTTATACTGAAACATACTCGTCAAAAAATGCCTAGTGATTTAGCTTCAGTGTTGGAGAAATACATGTGGATTAATGGAAATTTTGATTCTCCTGGTTTGTATTATTCTATAAACTTATAAATTATACATTTTAATGTTATTGTTTAAATAATTTTAGTTTCTTATATATCTGATGTAATATTTCGATTACTTCATTCTTTGGTTAAATCATATCAACTTGGAGAAACTACCTGCTTAGGTACAATTGAATCTAATTTTACACCACATTTAACACCAGAACAAAGACATTTACTAGCTGTATTAATAAATACAATGACATAGTTTAAAGTTTTTGTTGTACATTATTATAATTAAAATGTATGATACTTGAATAATATTTTTTTTTTTTATGTACAATATAAATATAAATGATTATATAACAAAAAAATATTTAAATTTGTAGCATTATTTAGTATTATTATAGATACAATTGTTCTACCATTTCACATGAGTAATATGAATTAACTATATCTTAACAATTCTCTCCTATACAATAGCAGTTATTTGTGTATAATCTTTTTTTTTTTTATATATATACCAGCTATACATCCACCACCCGGAAAAGCTGAGTAGTATGTACTTCAGGTAGTAGGATGCTATCATTTATTGAAAATGTTACGCAATAAATATTTGGGGTAATTGTAGGTACAAACCTCTCAATAAAATATTTACAAATTTGGTTGGAGCAACCATCAAATTATTCCAACAATCTGCTCCTTACAAAAATTATTCCAATTCAACTTCCAGTAGATCGGAGGGCAGCAAATACAAGTTAGTCACATGACCTACTTCCATACTGCTCTCCTTCTTACCCACTATGAGGGAGCTATCCCATGTTGAACTTGTTCTACATCTTTTGAAGATTTCACATTTTCCTCAAAATGGGTAACAACAAAACATTTAGACAGATTTTCCAGCATTATGTGTATACCATCCCTTCATTTTTCTGGTTCTACTTTCATCTAATGTTCTATTCTCTCTAATAATCATTTACAAAAATACTTTTAACAACTATAACATTCTTTCCTCATTTTCAACAATTTCCTTTTACAACCAGACTGATTTAAAAATTTAATTTATCTTATTTAAATAATTAATTATTGTAACTAATTGTGTTTAACAATTTTCAAATAAAAGTCATATTATCATATCAATCCTTTTTTTATTGTCTTCACTAAGCTGTATAGAGTAACTCATTCTAAGTTAGAATTCCTAACCCTTTACCAACATGTTTTGAGCTGTCATAAATTTATATCAGCTTTCCATCTATGGAAGACACAAATATTTCTTGCTTATTTTGCATATACTTTCATTTTGATAATAAAATGGAAGAATTTTGTTTCGTTTAATGTTGTTTTTCATAACATATGAACAATCTATTTACATATTCCCTTATTTTATTTGTGATTGATTTCCACTTATATATTTAAGTATTAATAAATATTAAATAATAATTTACAAATCCTTGACAATTTTCTAGAAGATATAGTAAACCATAACATTTAAGACCACTTGCATCAAAAACAAAAAAAAATTAATGTAATTATTTATCACAGTCCATCAAATAAATGATGATAAAAAATCTTTGATAAATGTTTAAAAGAAATTAAAACAGGAAAATGTGAATAGTGCATCATAAATTAAATATTATTATTAGGATGAAATTAATTTCATAAGCTAAAGAAATAATTTACAAAATTATATGATGAATACGAGATATGGAGAAAAGCAAAACTCTGTTAATATAATCTTAACCTTTGGTTTGACTGTATAGAATAATGTATAAGCATAAGTTTATACATTATTCTATAATGTATAAACTTATACATTATAAGGAAAACAGAAATTAATAATAGGAAGAAACAGGGATCAATAATAAGATCCGTAATCGAAAACAACCCTTAGGCAGACCACGACTAAGATGGGAGGACTGTGTTATTAAAGATGTAAGAAGAATAGAAGATAGTTTGCAATGGATGGGAAAAGCGGAGGATAGAAATAGATGGAGAAGTATATACTTGGAGGGCTGGTCTTAAAGGCCGTTACCCCCCCCCCACCAAAAAAAAAAAAATAAGCATAAGTTTATTATATCATGAGTGCAGAAAAATTAATAAAGTAAGTAAAAAAGAGATTAGTAACTTCTAGTCAATTATTAAAATGAAATTGAAAATAAATGTTTATTACACATAGTAATCACTTGAACAAATAATCCTGCGATTAAAAATGCAATAATGATTAATTCTCAATGCTGTAAAAAGTAGATAAATAATTTCTACAGCTGATAACGAATAACTGATAACATGTTATTTTTAACTGCTATCCACTCCTTATTGAATACTAGACTAGGTAACATACATTTCGTAATAAAATTACTAATTTAGTAATTTGAATAGTTGTGGGTAGTTGATTCCAATTATTCATTAATTTTCTCATAATTTAAATTGTTTTCAATTGATGAACAAATTGAAGTCTTCAGTTTGACTTATTTTTTTCGCACAGTTTAAAAATTATCCAACTACGTACTTATTTAACTATGGGCGTGCAAAATTTACAAATAATTTTTAACCATCCTACAACAGTATTTACGCCTGGTCAATCGGTTACTGGACGCGTTTTGATTGCCACTAGTAGTTCAGTGAAAATAAGAAGTAAATGAGACATTAATTGCAAAACAAGTACTTATTGATTTTAATGCTAACATTATTTATAGGTATCAAATTAAAATTCAAAGGAGAAGCTAAGAATTCATGGACTGAACAGGAATCTCGAAGAAATGATAATGGTGATACTGAAAATTACTCGGTCAAATATGATGCGGAAGAAGAGTATTTTGAAAACAAAGTCACTTTAGTAGGCGGAGGAGGTAAATATTAAATAAATATTTTTACTTTGGTCACTTATTTTTTACCAAATGATAGAATTGTAACTTAAAAACCTCTTGAAAACTTTTAAAATTTTACATATAACTTGCATTTTATCAAAATTTAAGTAAATTAAGTTAGGTATATTGTTATATTTCCTTAGCTTAGTTATTTAAAGTAAAACTTAAATACTTATAGATAAAAAAATTCAATGAAGTTTAATGTTAAGTATATAAAATTATCTTACTTTATTTTTGTAGTTTGGAAGATAATGGCTACTGTGAAATAGCTAATCAATTTCTGTAAACATAATTTATATCATGTGGCAGATATTTTTATTATTTAATCTATATATTTTTTTTAGGTGAATCACAGTTAGAAGTAGGTGAACATGTTTATCCATTTAACATATCTTTACCTCTTCAGTTACCATCAACTTTTAATGGTGAGCATGGACATGTAAGGTATATGGCAAAAGTTACAATTGATATACCATGGGGCAAAGATAAGGAACAAGAAACCATTTTTGAAGTTTTTTCAGCTTTAAATTTGAATGATGAACCATCTTTAGCAGTGAGTATATTAATCATTATTTATTATTTTTATAATAATATACATTTTAAATGTATATTACATATCAAATATTTTATCAGTAAAGATATTACTGTTGAAAGTTTGTGTGTAAATTGTTTTAATTACTAATTGATTCAATTAATAACTGATTACAATATTTTCTACAATATTATATTATTCATTGTAAATAACTATTGTTTTGTCAAATAATAGAAATATTCATAATACTTAAAAAGTTTTCAGGTTTTCTCAATTGATAATTAATAAATTCATTAACTTTTGTTTATACCTAATTCCATTTTTCATGAACATCTAGAAACAATCTTGGAAAACTGTTTATATTCACAATTAAAATATTTACCTAAACTAAATATACTTCAAGACAGTGGCGCCAAACAAAAATTAAATTGGGAGGAGGGGGCAAAAATTATTTCTTTCTACTCACCACCTACTAAATAATAGAAAAATATATAGTAGTTTACCTAAATTTTTTTTGTATCCACCAACCCCACTCACAAAAAGAAAGGGAGCGGTTCCCCTCCTTGGATTGTAAGTTTTGTGCTACTATTTGAAGATATAAAATAATGTAACTTAATTAATTTTGTGTCTGTAACATTTACTAAACAAACACCAAATTATATAGTATTACATTTCTTGCTACATTAAAAATATAATCTTTTCAAGGAACCTAAAAAAGAAGAAAAAGAAAAGTTTTATTGTTGTTGTTGCTGCAAGTCTGGGCCGATGACATTAGTCGTTTGTGTTCCATATACCGGTTTTATACCTGGGCAAATTATACCTCTGACTATTGAATTGGATAACAATAGTAATGTGGCGATTGAAGCTGTTAAAATCAAGTTGGAAAGAGTAAAATATTCAATTATCTTTCTTATTTTCATTATTTTGGCTAAGAATATGGTATTTTTAGAAAGTAGATTTCAAAGCAAGGCACCCTAATGAAAATACTAAATCTAGTTCATCTGAATTAGCCTTATTACGTTTACAAGGAATAGAAGCACATGCTTCGAAAACATGGACAGAACAAATGACTGTTCCTAATAGTTTGATGTTCTCCAATCTGAAATATTGTGGAATTATAAATGATAACTATATTCTTAAAGTAATTTCAATCTATTCATAGTTATAATTTAACATTTATTTAAATATTTATTTTTTAGGTTGAAGCTATTGCTGGGAGTATGTATGAAAATACTAAAGTTGAGATCAAAATTGCAATGGGTAATATTCCATTAACTATTGCCCAAGATGCAACTCAATTTGGTTATCCAACCCAACCAAACCAAAATAATCCTTTGAACGAACAATTCCCTACAAACTCTGTACAACCTGTAGGATTTATTGATCCAGCACCTGTCCCAGGCTTTGCACAGCAAGTTCCATATGGCCAACCACCATTTCCTTCTCCCCTTTATCCACAACAATCCATGAATCCTGCCCAAAACACTGGTTATATTCAACCATTATATCCACAAGCTCAATTAAATAACCAATCCCATTTACCTTATCCAGAATTGAATGAACAGCAACCTACATTTAATCCATCTTATCAGAATTTAAATCCAGTAGTCACTTCTGTTCCAACAGCTCCTTCTATATAATTAAGATTATTCTGGATTAAGAATAGAATATTAAAAATCTAGTAGTATATATACCTATATATATATATTCTAAAAAGATAAGAAACAGTATAAAAAGTTTTCACTTTTTATATTTAAATATACCTATACATGTATGTTTGTATTACAATTGTATTATATGATCAGTATTTTATAATTATTCATACAAATCATCTATGTAGGTTAATTAATAAACTATTATTCATTATTTGATACAGATGAAAAAATTAAATATTTAATGTAAATGTTTTTAGTTTTAACAATAATTTTTTATACTATCTCAAATATTTTAATATTTTATTTACTGCATTACATTTTAATTGTAAATGCTTTCTTAAGCAACATTTTTTAAAAATAAACCAGGTTTATTGAGAATTAAATTGTTTAATTCTCAATAACCGAGTATTATTAAATTATTGTACATTAGCCACAATGTGCCTTATATAACTTGTGCCAATCAAATAAAGAATTTATATTAACTTACAATAAAATTAATAATATTAAATTTAATTACTTTTGATTAATTGTTGGCATAAAATTAATATTTATATTATTATTAATTAAAATTGTTTCATACTTAAATATTAATTTTTTGAAAATAATTCTCAATTATAATTTTATGATTTATATATATATTGTTATTATTTTTTGTTTATATAAATATGATAGTAACAATTATGAAGGTGCTACGTTTTTTGATTTGCTTTTGAATGTTCTAAAATGTCGATTAAATAATTTTAAATGTTTATAAATTATATTTAATTTATGAAAAAAATATTAAAATATATATTGTTATTTTTTTTTTAGGTTTTATTGAAAACTTATATTTATAAATTATTTTTAATATTTATGCTTTTTAGAGGTTATTGTATGGAATATATTAATGTTAATATCTAACTTGAGTTGGTAATTTATTAATATTTATTTTTTATGAAAAATATTATACATTAATGTACAAATAATAATATATATTAGTACATTAACCAAGACTTAGTATCTGTAGGATCAAAAATTGAATGCTAAAGGTATTAACATTTTATATTTAATTTTCTTCGACCATTTTACTAACAATTTTTTTTTTTAATATTTTTGATTAAATGGATAATTTTTTATTGTAATACTAAACGTAATTCTAAAATTAATTGAATATTTAACAATTAGTTTATATTATAAAAATAAAAAATAGTTGTAGTTAAATAAAAAGTTAACAAATTAGATTTTTAAAGTTCTAATTAAAATTATTGCTTATTTAATGTTTTATGTATCAAAAATATATTTATTAAAAATACAAATTTAATTTCAAATATAAGATTGTGTTCTTATATTGATTTATATTATATTACGCTATTCCAAATAGAATTAATAAATAATAATTTGTGTGTCATTCCTCATTCAAGTAAAATTTTTGATATTTTTAAATTACAAAAATCTAAATTTATACTTCAAAACTTATCATATTTTCAAGATAATTTAAAACTTTTTAATTTGGTAAAATTAAACAGTTAAAATTTATTTAAAAACAATAATTATTACTAATAATTCATAGATTTTTATTCAATTATCTATTTTTTTTTTATAAATCACCTAGTAGCCTAGAGAAAGATTTTTGTTGATAATTTTGTTTGGATAAAATATGTTAGCACAATTTAAAATAATAATATAAAACAATTTTCTCAAGGAGAGGATAACATCAATCATCTCCATAATTGTGTCATTGTGTCAGAATTATGAATGTGAAGTTTTTATCTCAAAATTAATAATTTATTTTCAAGATTATAATAAATAATACACAAATGTACTTAAAATTAATGATTGTCTTTTTGTTAAAATTTGAAAATAAATGTGAAACCAGAATTCTTATAATTTATATAATTAACTATGTATATATTTTTTTTTTATGAATTAGTATTTATGCACCATTACATTCTCTATCTGATTTACATTTTTTAATTATTTTATTAAATGATAATTGATAAATCACCATTATTAATCTTAATATCCCAGCACCAAAAATCTGAAATTTATAATTATTATTTCATTAATTCAGTGCTAAGCAATTGGAAACAATTTTAGTATGTTTTAGTTACTTGACAAATTAACTCTGAATAAGAAACTAATGGAGCCATTCCAGCACAACTAATAGTCATCATATATCCTTCAAAACCTATAGTGCTAAAGAAATATCCATCCTAAAAGATAAATTTTAAAATAATCAAATATGCACATAATACATATAAATTACATTTTCAGTTATAAAATTACCAATGCATCTTGAAGTATTTTTTTTCCAACTTCTTCTGGTCTATACAATTTTGCTGTTTGGGAAATCATTGATGTTTCTAAAGGTTTGGTTTTATTTTCATTTGCAAATCCTGGAGTATCTGTGTCTGGGGGTAATGCTAATGTCACATTTATTCCATTGTTCTTTATCTAAACATATTTATTTAGCATACTAAGAAATACAAAACTAGACAAATAATAATTTGGAAGAAAACTATTTTGCGAGAAACTTTATATCAATATAGCTTTTTATAGTTTAAGCAAAGTTTGATATTGTGTTTATACACAATATTTATTTGGATATAATGAGAATAATATTTTACAATTTATTTAATCTTATTTTTAAACATACATTATTAACTTACTTCCATACTTAAAGCTTCTGCAAATCCTCTTAATGCAAATTTTGTTGCACTATATACACTTAATCCATATATACCACAAAAAGATGCTAACGATGAAGTTATAACAATACTTCCATAACCATTTAGTTTCATCTCATTTATTACTGCTTTGGTAGCATGGATTGTAGATATCAAATTTGTATTGATCATTTGCTATTACAATATTTAATATAATTAGGTAAAATCATAATAAAAACACTACAAAAAATACCATTATATCACTGGATGAGTTGTCTTCGAGTCTACCACATATTGCCATACCTGCGCAGTTTACAAACAAGTATAATGGTCCCATTTCCTTAATTGCATTGTTGAACGCTTGTTTTACCATGTCATAATTACCCGATAAATCAACTATGCATAAAACATTATTTTAAATTGAATATTTTATATACCTATGATAAACAGTAAAACTATTTGTAAAGTGCATTTTTTCAATCATAAAATTAATATTTTTTCATAGTGATTTAATTTCAAATTTACACAATATAACTAACCAGATAAATAGTTGAATTTTTGATTATGGTATAGACATTGTGATTTAATCTCTTCCAATGATGATAAAAGTCTATTTTCATTTCTTGCAACAATTGTAACATTTGCTCCAATCTTGGCAGCTTCCATGGCAATACATTTACCAATTCCACTAGATCCACCAGTAATCTGCAAATTTAATGTAATATATGTTGTATGGCAAGAATATTATTATAACTTGCTTACCATAACATGACAACCAGATAAATTTCTTTTTTTGGTCGTAAATTTGTATTTTAAAATCACAGCCAATACGAATAGAAAAAATATGATAAAAATTACTAATGCAAACATTTTGTGTTTGGGATTTCATTAATTTTCCTTTAACCAACTGTA
Source organism: Sipha flava (assembly GCF_003268045.1). NCBI lineage: Eukaryota > Metazoa > Arthropoda > Insecta > Hemiptera > Aphididae > Sipha > Sipha flava. Next base: position 205,943 of record NW_020272962.1, on the reverse strand, counting down.
TCGCTTTACGACGTAATAAAGAATGGACTTGAAACATATCTATTTGTAGGATATGGATCAATGCTATGATTAATTCGAGTAGTTAATCATAACAATTGTTAGATTAAATTAATAAATTAAAATCTAAATTCTTATTATTAGAATTCAGAATTTTTAATTCACACATTTTTTTTTTTTTTTTGAATTTACGGTCCTACGTACCAGGTTGGCCAGTGATGTGTCAGTGTAGGCCATTTGAATAATAATAATAATAATGGTTTAAAACTGGTAAATTCTGTGGTCTACACTGACCCAATACCGGTCACCCACGGTCAAGACCATGAAGTCACCACACATTTAGATGATATCTATATGACATATGCAATGATATGATAGAAACATCGATATTTACTGGGACATAATAAGTTAATTTGAATTTCAGTTGTATTATTGTCTATCGTAAACATATTAAAAATATTAAAATTATTTTTCTGTTAAAATATACCAATTCCGTTGTTATATTCCTATTAACTCATGATAATAAGTATTAAATAACTAAATTTCACTGTCGAACGTAAATGAAACAATCGATTTCATTAGAACGCCAGATGGCTTGGAATTAAGAAAATAATAATAATAATTTTCTTATCAGTAAAAACCATAAATTTATGTTTAACTCGATTCTAGTATTAAGATTTTAATTTTAATTGTTTAGTTTCATCTTGAATTCCTAAATACTATACAAATATTTCTCTAATAGAAGTTTGTTTAAGTATATTTTACTTATAGATTGGTCAGTACGTTTATTCGGCGACCATAACACTGGTCCGACAATCTAGGTGTTTTCTCAATAGAGTGTTTTTTTCTTAAAACTGTTATTTATTGTGAAGTTACGGACCTACAGAACTAGCAATGGAGAGTGCATCGAGACCTAACGAGGCTCTTCCTGATAGCCGTTACTTTTGCCATAGTTGCGATGCAGAAATAGGAAACGTAACTGATGTATGTTATATAAATAAAATTATAATGATTTATGATTTTTATCCATTAACATACATTTTTTTTTAAGGAATACACTTGTCCGACATGTAATTTAGGATTTATTGAAAAAGTTGAAGAACAACAAACACCTGAAGAACCAGATGACGAAGATATGGAATTTCCAAATGCACACCACTATATGGTATTTTTATTTTTTATTTTCATAATGCACTTTAAGAAGTATACAAGGATATTTAATTAAATTTCACCATGTATTGTTATCAAAATTTACAATTTTACTTGTGTTTACTCTAAATTTTAAATTTATAATAATTTCACATTCTCTAGTTAAATGGTTATCAATCTTATCAAACATATTTCTTCTTTTTTTTGTTATATTTATCCATTTAATTCACTTTGATTTTAATAGTTCTGTAATTATTCTTTGTAATTTGGAAAAATTGTAAAGTTTATGTTATATACTTAGGTCAATGGAATATTAGGTGATAATGAAGTAAGTGGAAGACGGAGATCAAATATTCGTCGACGGAGATTTACAACAAGAGGTCCTCATGTGATGACATTACAACCTGGAAGGTATGCTATAATATAATTAAATCAAGTTGTTTCAATTTTTAAACATTAATAGTTAACTGTAATATTATGACTGAGCAAGATAAAACAGTTATTTTAAAAGTATAGTTACAGAGTTAAATCTTTTTACCAGTTGTTTCATTATTTTTCACTAAAAGAATATTCTGTTCTCTTCACCTAATGCATTTCACCTTTACAAAATACATTTGCACCTTAAAAATAAAAACCTACTATTTTTTTAAATATTTCCTAATAATTTATATTAAAATCTTTATTGTTTCAGAGGTCCAAGACGTAGTTCAGGTGGAACAATTGAAAATTTAGTAGAAGATGTCATAGTAAATTTTGCTGGTTATTCACAAACTGGTGGAAATCCAGTGTAAGACAGTAACCAATCTAAAAAATTAATTTATGTAATACATTTATTCTTTCGTGAATTTCAGCAGTAGATTTTTACTTGGTAATCCTGGTGATTATGTTTGGGGAAGAGATGGATTGGATTCTATTGTATCACAATTATTAAATCAAATAGATGGAGCTGGACCTCCTCCATTAACTAAGGAAAAAATACAAGAAATACCTACAGCACTTATTTCACAAGATCATTTAGGTAATAATGTCTTATTATTTTTTTAAGTATCTAAATTAAAAGAATACGTGGATGTGTTCTACATATATTATTATAATTAAATAGTTATTATTGAATTTGGTTGTGAGCTTACATTTAATTTTTTTTCTTTTATCTGTATAGAATTAAAATTTTTATAAAGCCATCTATATAAAACTAAAAAATAAATAAAAATATTTTGATTTTTAGATGTGAAACTCCAATGTTCTGTTTGTTGGGAAGATTTTACTATTGATGAAAAAGTTATGAAGTTAGCTTGTGATCATATGTATCATAAAGATTGTATCATACCTTGGTTGGAATTGGTTAGTTTTATTTATCAACTAAACTTTAAAAATAAAAGTTAAATAATTTAGGTATGGTGATAAAATAATTTATTGTATCTCTTATATGGGTCATATATAAATATATTGATGAATTTAATCTATATAATTTCTTCATAAATAATTATATGTACCATGTACATTTACCAAAAGTAATATTTATGTTATTTTTTGAATTTTCTTAATAATAATTTGGTTTTCTTGTCGTATGTGGTCTATTACCGTTTCTACTTGTCATATGCAGTCTACTACACATATTTATATAAAAATATGCATTAATGTATTTTAATATGTAGGTAAATTAGTGTATTAAAATATAATATGTCAAAAGGTATGTATTAAAATTAAAAATTTTGGTTCGTTCTTTTCTTCTTCGCAGGTATAGAATTTAGTTTACGAGCCACAGTAAAGAGGACTGTCGATTTAATTTAGTCCTCTTTTCTTTAAAAAAAGCTATGATATTTTCTTCAATTGAACAATTGAATAAAAATGTTTGGTTAACATAATGCTTCAAGTGTTAACTATAGAATAATGTATCACATGTAATAGCATGTACTATATTGTAACTGATTTTTTTATACGTTTATGATTACAGTCACAATTATTGCTAGACTTGATTATTGAAGTTACATTGTTAAGATAATACTTAATGGCCGTTGAATCAATAGAAATAACCTAAAATATATATATTTAGGTGCATGGCAGGTGACAGGTTTGCGGTAGACTGCATATAACGTATAGAAACATGAGTGGTAGACAACAAGAATACTAATAATTTAAAATACTTATTATAAAAAATATAATCTATTTGTAAATTTTTTTGAAACAGAATTTGAATTCATCTTAAAAAAATTATAATTTTTTTCTCTAATATTTCAAAAAAAAACTATTAATTTACATTTTTAACATACAGAATACTTGTTGACAATTAAATGTTATTTTTTTGTTATGTTTTGTAACATATATTTCCACTAAATTTAACAGACTATTCGTTATTCTTAAAACGATAGTCAGTGTCTACTGATATAGTTATCTAGTGGAACCCATATTGACGCTGGTTAGACTCTACACTAGATACTTTAAAATTCCTTGATTAATATTTATATTTATGACGTGGGACTTTGAGGACTTGTCAATCTCGTAAAGTATATATTTATCAAATGTGCAGTAATGTTTATTAATTATTATACAAAATATAGTAATTAAATATATACACCCAATTAGTGGATTATAGCTCTGAATAATGTTTGTCAAATGGCAGGGGAACTTAATATTTAAAAAAATACTCAATATTGTTAAGTTGCTAATCGTGTTAGGATGATATTCTTAACTGATGGTATTCATGTGATGATTGATCATTGATGTTATAAGATGTCTCTCCTCCTGTTGTAGTTCAATATTGATTTTGATATTTGAGTTTATTCAGCTGAAAACTGAGAAATATTGACTTATGTAAAATAACCATAAAAAACTGAATATTATTTGTTTTATTTATTTATTATAAATTTAAACGGACTATGCCAAATATAATACATAATAATGATTGTATAGATTAATTAAAAATTATTGTACATATTATAGTTATACAATATAAAATTTAAGGTAATAGATCTAATATTAAAGATAATATGGTATACAAATAATAATTATTAAATATTAATAACCAAGTTTAGATATTCATTAAAAGAGACAATATTATAAAAGAACAAATTTTTATTATACGTGTTCATTTTCTACTTTTAATCAAATATTATTGTGTTTTAAATTGTTAATAATACCAAACATTACTTATTATATAAAATTTTTATTATAAATAATATAGATTTTACAATTAAGTTACATTTTTTAATTTAAATAGGTGTTAATGTACTATATTTTGTTTTCTAGCATGGTACATGCCCAATTTGTCGAAAATATTTAGCAGATGATGGATTAAGTTCAATTAATTCAGATCCTTTAGGAATCAGTTTAGGCGTTGGACCAAATTTAGCAGCACTTATTAGGTATATTTATTTTTAATTTAAATTTCAATCATTTTTTTCTCTTGAATTTATGGGTTTGACTTTTTTTAAATAAAGATTTGAATGTCATTTGATTAATTGAATATAATTTTAGAGCCCGAGGCTCGGGACAACGTAATAGTGATCCAGTATGGGGAATGAATGATTATGATATGGCTTCTACATCATCTGACTGGCCTACACAACTTGGTATTAGCTTACCACTTCCAATTGTGTCTTCATCAGCAACCCAGACTCCAGCAACTTCTGGTATGTCTACTTATTCATCTGTCACAGCTAGGAACTTGCGTGACCAACGGTTATCATCCGCATCTGCTGAAGTTGAACCAATGGAAACTGATCATGATCAAAATCTACCTGCAATGAATAATACGAATAATTCCTAGTCTTTTTTTATTATATTCAATTGTGAATTTAGTACAATATGAGGTCACTGTTTAATAAATAAAGATGAAATACATTTAATTATAACTTTTAACAATCATGTTGTATTAATTTATGTTTGTATTAACAAAAACTGAAAACTATTATTTTATTAATAACTAAAGTTTTTATATTAAAAAATATTCAGTTAATTATTTATTTTTACTTATATATGTATATATATATATACATACATAATTTCTTCAAATGTAAATCTGTAAAATCAGCATAATTCAACAATACATTTTTAAATCACAAGTCTTAACTGTAGTTCATTTTTGTCAAATTATTTAATGTATTTTATTGAAAACATAACAAAGCCTTTTATTACCTAATTGGTAAGTTCCAATTTTACCATAAATAAATGTTCTTATCTTTTTTTTTTATGAACATGTTTACTTATTTACTCTATGCATTACATCATATTTGCTAGTAATTCAATAATACAACCCTGAAATTTATACTTATAGTAAATAATGTAATGTATATTTTATGCTTTTAATATTATAATGGGCTAAATATTAGAGAAAGTATTATAAAAATGTGTATAGTGTACCAATCAATGCCAATCAATGTAGTTTTAGATTAATTTACCTAATATACTATGTTTTATATTTATTAAACAAAATAATTATACATATGTAATCAACTATACTATTTACATTTGTTTAATAGAAAGTATTATATAATGATTTGTTAAAAATATCAGTTCATTGTGTAAAATGTAAATTACATCAACCATAATAAAAAAAAATATTATTTATATTATTTAATTAATTCTTTAACTTAGGAAACTATAATATTAATAAAATATTTTAGTATTATTCTTATCTAAATAATATTTATGAAATGTTGTGTAGATGCTATTTTTATGTTAATACATTTTCAAAAATATAGTAGAGGCGCCCATCTAAATTTTATTCGGAGAAACAATAAAATTCAAATAAACATCTCTCTTGACAATTCATTCAAACTCTTATAAAATACAAATACTTAATTATAAATTATATAAATAAAAAAAATGTTAGGAATGTACTATTTTTAATCTATCAATTTTTCTCATTTGATATTTGGATTTGACGTCAATGAACTGTAGATTAAATACAAAAATACATATTTAATCTGTGTTCTTAGTATGCATGGAACGCATGGTACAAACTTTAAGTATTCTTAACAATCTTATCACCAATAATTTATGACACCTATGCTGAAATTTTTCAAAATAGGTACCTAATTCAGTATTTAAATATCTTGTGTACAGTAAAAGTATTGATTTTGAGAGGACCCAGCAGGCCACCATTGATATAACGACCATTAATGTGACGTAGATAGGTACTCGATATGTTAAGTAGGTATACTTCACATCAACTATGAAAATATTTCCGACCGTTTTCAGTTTGCAATATTTATTGCAATAAATTATTAATAACAATATTATAATATTATATAATGTTTGATATGTACTAACTACTACTATGCATAATGTAATAATAACCCTTTTTTGACTGCACGTTTAAGCATAGGCATATATCGAAACGTTCATAGGATTAAAGAAATATATACATCAATACATCAATCGTGGACACGAATATGTATTTGTAAATGTGTGATTTATTCACGAAATACCTATTCCATTAAATTAGATTTTGCACAACTTCCATGTAAGATACAGAGGTTTAAGATCGATACCAGGTCATTTAAAAAATATTGTCTCGTACGATTGAATGTTGACGCACAGTTTTCATCTTAATATTGAGAAAACTGCTTTTGTTTGGTTGCTCTTTCGATTGTTAATCAAACGAGCGTTCAATCTGGATGTCTCATAAGTTGTTCAGTTTTATTGGTGTGAATTAATCCAAGACTGGGTTCTTGAGAGTCTACACACCGCTAAGTCTTATTTTGGTACTTATTTGATAATATATAATTATTGAATCAATAGCCGAATTTCCGCTAAGTAAAGACTACAATTGACAAAAACGAACCGTCTATTAAGTTTGTACAACCAATTTCATTGATTTTACATTATATTATATTATTATAAAGTTAAAAATGGCCCATATGATGATTATCTATACTCCAGATGGCACTACATTGTCAAGGTGAACTGTTTTCAGTTACACATACGGTGTACACCACGGATTAAGTTGAACTATATTTATTTATAATTGTTTATCTTAAATGTTAATCCATGGTCACAGATATGTATAATACATACATAATACACCTACTTCCGAAGACAATCGAGTTGAGAAAAAATCTACCTTTATTGGAATTACCACACTTCTCATTATAGATGACTTAAGTATGAAACTCTGAGAATACCGGTAAGTATATAATTTATATAATTTATATAATTCAATTATATTTTAAGTGTTTATACGGTGTATATAAAAAAAAATTAGTTTGCGTGCTTGTTACATTTATAAATATTATTATGTAGTAACTTGTAATCAATGAAAGAAGTAAGCCATAGATAAGTATATATCATAGATAAGTAAGCACATAATAGATTCAATTTAATCTATTTTATGATGGGAATTCAGTATTTTATATCATCTATACTATTCTATATACCATGGTATATATATCGTAATCTTTAACTCCGCGATATTATTATTTGTTATCAATACACATATACTGAAATATTGCATATTTTAACATATAATGTATACATATATATATATATATATACAATATTTGTACTCAGCTTTTTTAATCCAAAAATATTTCATACAATTAAATTATAAAATTTTAATTTTATTGAACGAATAGAATTAATTTTGATTTACAGTAGCTTTCAAGTTGTATTTTATTTGAATCACATATGTTTTCTTAATTTAAAAAACTATTCAATTTTTTTTAAGTTTATAATCATTTATTGGTAAGTCATTTGTTGAAGGACCATCTTCTCAAAATTTTGTTACTATATTATTTTATAAACATAAAATATTTTGTTATTTTTATTAAATCTTATAATATCAAGTTTTATTCTCAAGGACTCCATGGTTAATATTTATAATTGTTTCAGTTTGCCTATATTTTTAAATGTTTTCATTTCATTATTTTAAATAGTATCATTAAATAAAATTAAAAATGTTATTTTAAATAATTGATGTATCTAATATATTATTATTTATCTTAATATAGTTATCAGTCATTGTCTTTTTAAATAAATATATATTTTTTAAGAAATATTTTATTTCCTCATTAGTTACTTTTAATTTGTTAGTTTGTGTGGTATTTTAGGATTGAAGGGTGAGGTTAAAAAACTAACTATCTTTTGTGAAACAAATTATCATTACTTGTTTGGAGAAAGTAAATATTTTCGTATCTTAGTTATGAAAAAATGAAAAAATGTTTGTTATACATGTTTTCCCAGATATATACAGTTTTTGAATGCTTACTTTTTTAGTGTTTATTAAAATAAAATAAATATATATGTATATAATAATTTAAAACCAATATTTCTCTATTTGTTCAGATTCTAAAATTAATTAATTTTATTTACACTTTAAAAATAATCTTTTAAAATATCATTTTTTTAATTTTTAGACTATAAAAGGGATTATTTATGGCACATCAATACTTGAAATAAAAATAAAATATTATTTAACTTTATGAATTTACAAGACTTTTCAATATTGTAAAAGCAGTGTGCTTAATATGTCCTATGGTGGAAGTAGTGCACAAGAAAATGATAAGAATGGTATGCATTTTATGAATAATTATGAAATAAATGTTTTTTTTTTTTAATTTGACTAACCACCTATCATTATTAACAGGATTTTCTTACATGGACGAAGTTCCAGTTAAAATTATTGAAAAATACAAGCCTCCAAAAAAGATAGCATTACCTAGTGTATTACAACACAAACCTTTTTCCAATGCACTGAAGCAGCAGGTTATACAATCTTCTATGTTTTGAATATTTATTTTTATTTTTTAACAGTGATGCCGATCTCTATGTGAAGGTATTGTATCTGCAATAGCTTATTTAGTTGGATGATCCTATGGTGGCCTAGGAATACATTGGTATTAGGATGACAAAAGTTATGGTAATTTGCATTTTGGATATAAGAATGTTTCAAAATTGCAGTTACAGTGCAATTTACTCTGAATTTATTACAGTGATACTCAGATTTTATTTTTATGCAATAACATACAAATGAAACAGACATCAGCACCACTGTTTTTTTAATCTACCTCATACTAATTTGTGTTGTTATATTATAATTTCAGTCATAAAATGTATTTTTTATTATTAATTTTTCTAAATGCGATATTTTTTTTTTAGTATGATTTTAGTTTAGAAAAAAATGTACTTGAAAAAATGGCTATATGGGGCAAAATACGAGAAGAAGCTCGAAGTAAACGCCAATCTAAAGCTACAGAATTCAAAACACAAAATTTTTTAGACATAGACAAGTTATCTATATCATCACAACCACAAAATACTCAAGTTTTACAACCAATACCTGCTCAACAAACAAATTTTAAGATGTCTTCATTTGACAGCATGCTCACTAAAAATATAAATATATCAGATTTTGAGTCTGATACATCCAGTCCATTTGACAATATGGAATTAAAAACTATTAATGATTTAGAAGAATTAGCATCTGTCCTAAAACCTACTTCTGTTTTCAACAATACTAACAGCAAAGATTGCCAGTTATCTGATTTAAATGTTTCTCAGCTTTATTCAACAACCACTTTTAATAATCATCAAGAAACTCTCGAAAGCAACAAATTTATGCACAGTGTTAATACACAAACAAATCAACATATTAGTTCTCTTACTACCTTTAAGTCAAATGTACTCGATGACATAAATAAAACTACTTTGCCACCTGTTACCATGCCAAATATTTTATTGCAACTAAAAGCTGATTTAAACGCTTTAAAGTATAATGATGAATCACCAGTAAGTATTTTAAATCTTGAAATTATTATTGTTATATAAATATTTTATTTTCTTCTTAGGATGATCCCCAAAAGTCTCTACCAAATATCACAACAAATGGGTCTAAATCACCTATGTGTTCATTTCCTAACCCGTATAGATCACTTTCACCAACTAGCCAATGTAGAGCTGATCAAATGCATCAAATGGGATTTCCTTTATCACGTGCCGCCCGCGCATGTAAACTATTTGGTAAAGACGAATCTAAGGTATATTGTTATATTATTGAAATGTCTTATATAAATATATATATATATATATATATATATATATATATATATATTTATGTAATTATCATTTTTAATTTCAAGGTAATAGAGTTTTTAATTCAAATACATTCCATTGAGGAGACCAGTGGCTATTCAGCTGATCGTGTAGAACAAGCGTTGGTGGTTAATAATTTTAATGTGGACCATGCAATTAAATTTCTTAAAAATGTTGATAGGCTGATTGATTTTGGATTTAGAGAAGAAAATATATGCAGTGCACTAGTTAAGTGTAATAATGATCCTGATAAAGCACTTGATAGTCTTGTGTCTTATTAAGAAAATATACACAAGAATAAATGATTAAAATTTTAAATAATCATGCATTGTGAAGAATTATAAATTACAGCCGAACTGATGTGGTAGATTTATTGTGATATATACTTATTACAAAATTTGAGATACAATTTTATTTAAATGGTATACATGTATAATCATAACTATTATAATGATCTTTTAATTTCAAGAAATATAATGCTTTTCACTGCTTATGTTCCTCCTTTAAATTGTGTAATAGTTTTCCAATATTTTGAACCATTGTACATAATATTATGTAAAATATAATAATATGTTATACATAATACATTTATACTGAATTGATATTATTATTAAGAAAAAATTAATATACATGTGTACCTTATGCTACTTTTTTTTGTTCAAATATGTGTTATACCTTTTAGCTTTTATTACTTATTATATTTTTTATACTATTTAAAATATATACTATATTTTCATCTATTGATCTTTTAACTGATAAGACTTATAAGCAAAGACTTATTTTGTTTGAAAATATATCAAATTTAATTAATATAAATTAAGGAATATTAAGCTAAGTTCACATGGGTCATGTGAACCTAGCCTTAGTGTTTTACAATAACATACTATATATTGGTACCAAAATTAATCTTCAATTTTTTATTTTGAACAATTATTTATCAATTGATGTATTTGATAAGCTCTAGGTTATTAATGTAATAGTTTCATTATTATATTTTCATAGACCCAAAACTATTAACTCTGTTAGGCAGCTAATAAGTACTTTTGAAACATCAACTAAGTAATACTAAGTTAGTAATACTTAATAAGTATAACTAACCAATTTATATTTTGCCTTATATTTTTTTGATCCAACTCCATTAAAGTTATGAGAACCTAATGTTAAATTTTGCTGCCTTACTGATTACACATCGTGTTCAGATGTTGATAACCTATTTATTAATATTATAACATAATGTAGTCAATAGTCTTGCATGTCACATATGCTGTGATAAGCGAGTGTTAGTCATACTTACATACATTTATATAGTAAAACTAATTATGCATTTATAAAGCTTAATGTTCATAGTAACTTCAAATATTAAATTGGAGACTTTTTGTGAATTTTTTTTTGACGTAGTAGCGTATCCAGGAAATTTTTTATGGGGGGGGGGGTCCAAAATTTTTATTTTATCTGATAATGGGAAATTAAAATACACTATATACTATTATTATACTATTTACTATTAAATCGTTGAATATGTAGAAATTTCAATGGAGGGGAGTCTGGACCTTAAAACCCCTCCTTGGGTATGCCCTTGTTTTGAGGTAGAAATTATCATATAAATCTTTAATAAATAATTAACTTAAAACAATTTCATGTACAAATTCCGGTTTGTATAAATCATAACTTTGTACAGTTCAACAGGTATGGGCCTTCGACCTTGCTTACTTATTATGTGAACTCATTGCAAAACTTAAATCGAAAATGATTTGTTATGAAAAACCACGTTGGATCGATCACATACTCAAAGTTGAATTTAATGTTTCGGGAAATTTATTTGACTTTATATTATAAAAATTATTAACTTATTCAATAAAAAATGTTTGGGTTTTAAATATTTACTGACTATGATATAAATAAATAAATACTTTTTTTTTATTATTTAATAAATTGCGGTAGTTGAGATTGGGTTGTGCATCCAAGGTAGTCAAGATCACACAAAAGTACCATTTTTTGTATATATTTTACCGAATTATGAAAAAATTTACCAGAAACTTTAGCTAAACAACTTTTAACTTTAACATTAACATGTAATAGTAAATTTTATATTCATGTATCGTAAAAGTTTATACATTTTGTTATAAAAAAAAAAAAAAAAATGAAATTTTAAACTAGTATTTAAGAAAATTTCAAGAACCAGAACTGGTTCAACTATCTCAATTTGTTCATTCATTTGCAAACATAATAAGCAAAGATTTTTTCATAAAATGTTTACAGAACGAATACAATAATAACAATATAATATTTTAATTAGTATATATTTATTTAGTTTGTTATTGCTATATGTTCCCTATTTAAAAATATAAGTTAAATCATAATAATAATCACATAATAACATCTATATAATAATATTAAGTATTAACCTCTTAACCAATTAATTATCAAACCAAAAATAAATAATGTATACATCAAAAGTTTTGAATAAAAGTAACAAAAAATAAAATTATAAAAAAAAAAAAAAATGATTATAATTAAAATGTTTAGCATAATATATATTATCATATAACACTTATTAATATCTACATTCAAAATATTGGGAAAATCATACAAAATTGTGATTGTCCTTATTTATTATGCTATAATTAGATTTATAACAAATATTACTTTAGATAAAAAAGTGAGTTCTAGTTTTTATATTAATAAAAAACAAAATATTTGTAGAATATTCTTTTTGATATGTAAGGTTATTAGGGCAAGGGTAATTACACTAATAGCGTGACACTAAATTTTGAAATTATTCATCACATGTTATTATTACACAGTAAACACTGTATTTCCAATGATATAAAAGTTTAATTTTAAGTTTAATCAATAATGATAAAACTTAGGATAAGTTAAAATAAAATGCAAGATTGTAATAGGAAAATAAAATGAAAATATTTGTGATAAATATGATAAATTTATCGAATGAATAATGACAAATTAAGTGTATATTATTAATTTACGAATATGAATTAATATAATCTATTAAATGTCAATGTTCATTTTATGTTAATTGATTTAAGAAATAAAGTATAATGAACTTGTATACTTATTAATACAACAACAAAGAAATATCATTTTTATTATAAATAGTTAAATTTATATTTATTTTGAGTTTAAAAACATCGAACCATTTAAAATTAAGATATTTAAGACAATAATATTTCATTACAGAAAATATAAAATAAATCTGTTCGAAAATAACTTTTTTTTTATAAAATTTAATTGTTTGCATATAAAACTAGTGATGTAGTTTCAAATGTCTACAAAAATTATGAGTTTTACTTAAGATAATAAACATTTTATAATAAATGTTAGTAGAGAAGTTACTTTATTGATATTTAACTTATCAAAAATTACCAGCATTTTGGGAATTGAAGAATACATATAATTACACCAATCAATTTTTTAACATAAAAAAACAAAAATTAAATTTACTTTTTTATTTGTGTATGTTCATCAGTAGTCATGGCAGTTACAAGCTCAGTAACAACTTTACCTAGATCATCTACAAAATATCAATAAATTAATTTAGAAATAATACATATAAATATATTTCAATGATTTACATCAAATAATAGTATTAGGTACAAACCTAGATTTTTCCATTTCCGTGAACAGCTATTACAATAATAAATAATTTTAGAGCAATAAAGTAAAAACAATTTTTAGTTAACTAATTAATAATAAGTTAGTTGCATATAATAACTTAGTAACTTCAAAGTTTTTGTTAGGAAGAAAAATATAAATATTTATTAATTATATTTTACCTGCCATATGATGCAGATTACCAACAGTGTGATGGGATGATGTTATTGGTGGAGGAGGGGGCCTCTCTAAAGTATTGCGACCATTATTTTCTGACCAATTCCCTAAAATATAACAAAATCATAGAAATTAGATTTATTTATAAATCTTTTCTATTATTGACCTATTTAATATACCTGATTTGTCAGAAGAATTTTGTAAAGGAGAATCACATGCTAATTGGGAAGCAGTCACTGACCTAGTTTGGAATGTGGCTGGCTAAAAATTTTTAAAAAATAATTAAAATAATAACAAGTGTCAAATTTATAAGAAATATATTTATTTAGATGTTCAGTCCTAAATTATTTGTTCTAGAATTAAACTACAAATTATACAAAAACTTAAGATAATAGTATAATATAACTATATGGCAGTCTTTAGTTCTATAAATGTTAAATTGTAGTTATTTTTTTGTGGTGATATTTTAAATAAATTAGAAAAACTATAAAATTAACATATAAAAAGGGATCACTTTAAAGAAAACAATACTACTAATTCAAAGCAAATTTAAGAATTATATTAAAATTTTAAGTTTAAATGAATGAAGAATGAACAAATTATAATATTTGAAAACTTATAAGATAAAATAATTTTCAAATAATCTGCAAAATTATCCAAAAATTTATAATTTAATGTACATTTCCAACTAAAATATAATTTATTCTTAAATGTTAATTTAATATTTTTATTTTCATTAATAGCATTAAAAACTTAAATATAATAAAAATAAAAATTAAATGACTTAAATCATTTATAAAGAAGTAACTAGTCCCATAAATTAACAAAATATTGGTTTTTGTTCTACATACTTCTTCTAATAATTGTCTAAGTCTTTGCAGTTGAGCTTCTAATTGTCTATTATGATCTTCCAGTATTTGCATACGTGCTTCTAAGCGACCTTTATGTTGGCGTAACATTTTAGCCTCAGATACCATGTCAACTTCACCATTATTATTGGGCACAATATTTTGTGACCCTTTGATGCCAGAACCAGTTTTTAATTTTTCATATTCTTCTTGCAAATGATTGTTTTCATCTTCTAATTCCCTAAAATTAAATATTAACACATATAAATAAATAAGGAAAAAATGCATTTTTTTAGGCTTACTTAATCATAGCTTCTAACTCATGTCGTTGATCAGCATCAATCGCAACCATTATTTGAACTGGACTTCGAGGGACTGATGGTAATGTTTCAGAACCACCATTTAATGATTGACAATATTGGGCAATAAGTTGATGTTCATCTTCACTGGAAAATTTTAAATAATTTTTTCAATATACTTTATTATAGAATGACAAAACTCAAATTCAATTTGATAACATTTATAATGAATAAAATGTATCTTAATCATAAGAGTTTAATCAGTATATAAAAGTATCAAGGTTTGATAAATAAAATACTGTACCCAAAAATGTAATAGTTTAATAATATATTACTTGAACTAAGTATAATTATATATGATGGTAAACTTACGAATCTGGGGTTGAATTGCTACGAGCTCTATATTCAACTTCAGCTAAACGTGAAGCATATAATTCTAAACGATTATGAACATCAGGTATAGTAGGAGTGTTGGAATGTTGTGGAGATGGTGAAGGACTTTCTAGAGCATCACCTTCTAATACTGATTGAACAGGTAAATAACCAACACGGGGATGCTTTTTGAAATAGCGTTTTGATTTGAACTTATTACGTAAAGCACGAGTAAAATCTCGAACATCTTCACCAGATGTTGTTGTTGTACAATATTCTTGCATAGGATGAGTAAGCTTGTGATGTTTGGCTTTACGACCAGAAAAGAAACACGATTGACACATATCAAAATTGAAACATTTTAAGCACCGATATCTGAAACCAATTATAGGATATGTTTTGCATATGTTGCATTTTGCTTGATGTTTGGCAGATTCAGCTTCAGCTAGTCTGTGTAATACGGCTAACCATACCATACTCTGAGGTTCTTGCTGTAGCCAAACCAAAAAGTGCATTGCCTAAAATAGTTTTATTTTAAATATTTAGTAAATATGAAATTTGTCTACAATATTAAATATCTATTCAATATACTCACTTCAATAACAGATTTGTCTTTTCCAGCTTTTTGGAAGCAACTTCGAACAGATGGTTCAATATTAGAACCACCAAATGAAGCTACTTCACCTAATTGACGTGGTAACTGTATACAATCATGCAATAAAAGTCCTAATTTGCGTTGATCTACTTGTCTATTTGGATCAGCTATTAGCCTAAATAAGTAACGGTATTTTTCTTCTAAATGACCTTTGCATAATAATACTAAACCAACTTTAAATGAGAGTACACGAATTTGACCAGTTCGTTGACTGAAAAAAATAAAATATAGTTTGGATCTGTATTTTAAAGTTATGAATTTTAATATTTTACCTGTCATAAACATTTAATAGCCAGTTTAAAGATAGGTCAAGACAAAGTGGAACATGAACTAAAGATGGATGTTGAGATGCTAGTGTATCAAAAATAGATCCTAATATAGTTAACATTTCGGACACAGTAATTAATTTGTCATTTTGAGCACGAAGACCATGGTTATCAAATGATTCTAAAGCAGCTTCTAGGGTCAATAAATCAACTAAAAAAAAAAATTACCAAAAACTATTATACATTTTTCGGCTTATACATAATTAGATAATTATATTACTTACGAGACATGCGTTTTTGAACAGTCCGTAATTTCATGGCAGTTCTATAAGCAGAGAATCTTACTTCATTGAATTCTGATAATGAAGACATCAATTCCAACATTTTTGGATGATCCCAGTTTGTAGACTCACATTGATGACTAATTAACAAATTTGATATAGTTAGAATGTAATCCATAAAAGAAACACGATTTACACATATCAAAATTGAAACATTTTAAGCACCAATATCTGAAACCAATTATAGGATATGTTTTGCATAATACTTACTTAACATAATACGGTACTTTGTTGGGAGTAATTTCACGTTTCCATGGAGGGTCCACTGATCCACTCAGTAATAGAGAAGTAGAAGCCTCAATATGACTTGCTGGGGAAGTTCCATTACTGTTGTTAATAATGTTTTTACCAGTATCACGAATTTGTTTATATCTATCATCCATAGCTAATTGCAAAACTTTCCACCTAAAATAACATAAAATATAATATACAATTTATAATAAAATATATTATAAAAATTATAAAAATCATGAATACTTAATTGAAAAAATTACCGGTTATTAATATCCTGTAAAGTGATTTTATTGGATGCAGATATTGTAATATTGTTTGTTGCGAGTATGCTAGCTTGATCATTTACTTCTTCCAATAATCTTTGTACAGGATTAAGTCGGTCTCCAAATTGCTATAACAAATTTAATTAATTAATTTAGTTGTGTTAATTAAATTATTCACTTATGATATAGGTACCCGTAGTTCTTGAAGACGTTTTGTAGAGTCACTAGTACCAGAGACTGGCCATGTCTTATACATGGCCTCAACACTAGCTAATTTTGAAGTACAATCTTCTAGACCTTTCTGGAATAACTGCATTTTCTATAAGTAATGAGAAGAAAATGATTGAAGTACAAATAAATCAATATTTGGCTCATTTAGTAAAATAAACAGAATAAATCGATTGGCCATCAGATTTGGCTACTACTCAAGCAACAAATGGCTATTGTATAAAAATAGTTTATTACCCAGTTCTGAGGAATGTGTACTCTAATACATATTCACATGGTTCCTATTTTTATTTATTTTTATTTTCATAAAAGTATCAATTATTTTTTAAAATTAATAGAATAAAAATAAAAATAAATAAATAAATATATTTATAAACTGTTAATTATAAAAAAAGTTAGACTATAGTGTATGTTAAGCTATTTAAAAAATAAATAAATACACAGATAATAAAATATAGTAGATATAAACAGTTTAAATGTATTAATCATGAGTATTTTAAATTAAATATTTATAACTTATCAATATTATATTTTTATTTTATAATTATGTGGTTTTCGGTAAAAATTGTGTAATTATGTTGCAACTGATATCAGAAAAATATGTACCTTAATAGAGTCATTCAGGCTTCGTTGCCACTGATCCGAGCGCTGAAGTAAAGAATTCCATTGTTCAGAAACACGAGTAACTTCACGTTTTAAACTTATTGTTAAATCACGGGCTTGTTCTTCAGCACTACGATATCCTCTAGAATCTCCAGTATTGTTAATTTCTAAAAACAAGTAAATTAAATATTATAATTTATAATTAAGTACTTATCAAGTTTTAGTAAAAAGTTATATTGAGATTTATCTCACAAAAAATTTGATTTTATTAACTATAACAATTTCTGTAGAATTAATGTAAATACGCTACTAATATATGTTACAGTGTTACTATTTTTTCAATTGGTCAACCCAATGATATAAATTGCTAAAAAATGGTAATAGATCTAAAATCTATTAATATTATCGAAAAAATTAAAACACTTATACAAATCACTGATAGTATTGTTTAGAATTCATATTAAAAATGTAAGAATTATAATACAAATATGTACAAAATTGTATTAGTTTGCACAAATTACAGTTGAATAGAATTGCCCACGTACAGCATCCAGTATTTATTTAAAGAATTTAAAAATTCGACAGTAAGCCATTTTAAAAATATTATAGGCTATAATTGCTGTTAACTTTCTTCTTAAAAGTTATTCCATGAAATGTGAATTTATTTTATTTAGTCTGTAGTGTTTATGAACAAAGAAAACTACGTTTACATAAAATCAAGAAGTAATTATTGCTAGATTTAAATGATATAGAATATTAGTTTGAGATAAATAATTACTATTTATTTAAAAATATCTAAGTTTTTACTTTTTTATTCATGAAGATCTTGAATATACAAAGATATTACTTAATTTATATTTATGTGTCAGAAAAATTTATACTTAAGTGGATTTATATATCATTTCGTTCGAGTATTTCAATTCATGTCAATTAAAGTTGACCATGTTCAAATTAATAATCAATTCTTTTAAAAAGTGGTTACCAAACCATTGTAAATGTGACTGTTGACTGGAATCCCGTATTCATTAATAATTATCGTATAAAATCCGAGCATGTAAAACTATGGCAGTACTATAATTAGTTGTTTAAATTACATAATTAATGATAAGTTTTTATTCAATAAAAATAGTACTTGCAAATATCGAAGATTTTACATTAGTTGTTCACTTTGCAGTTAGTTAAAATTTAATAATAAATACGTATTTTAATAATCATTTTTGTAATCATACAATATTTTTTACTCATATGTAAATCGAAAATAATAATAGTTATATTAAGATCAATAGTCTAAAGCTCTAAAACAAAAATTACAATAATAAGAATTTATTTAATTATAATTTTAACCAGCTAAAACACATTGATGAATTATTTTAATTTTTATAAAACAATTAAAAAACGAATTGTTAATTTTACATTTTTACGGTTAGTCTTTTTTTTTATTCTAAATAACTACTCTATTTCCAAATTTCTAATAATTTTTCAGAAAATTTAAGAGCAATAGAAAAATGAGAGGAAAAATAATGAAAAACCAAGTTCAACTCACGACAGGAAAGTATCATTATTTCTATTGAAGAACTTTTAATAATTACATAGATAATATGAATCCAAGAATTTGCAACACGTTATAAACGTATGTTATAAACGTAATATAAAATTAAAAAATGTATCAACTAATTTTGAATTATATTCAAACAATATATAATTTTGAATTTGTCTTTTTATTTCATAAGATTTTTAGGATTTCAATTTAAACTAAAATATTTAATAAAATGTTATGTCATTAATTCAAATAACCAACTAAAAAACAATTATTAATATTCAATCACGGAAAATATAAATACAATACTGTTTTATTACTAATTTGTGGACAGTTTTCAACTTTTTTGATATTCACTATTCAATTTGTAATTTTAAAAATATTTTACATAGTAATTTGATCATACATACTCGTAAAATAATTAAAACATGTGAAAATTCGTTTTTAAAAAAAAAAAATATTAACAGTTTAATTACATAAAAGATTAATTTTATCCATTCTATACTCTAAATATACTTGTATTACTTTAGTAATATTATTTATATTATTATTCTTACCTTCATTTTTTACAGCTGATACAATTTGAGATTCATTATTTATGTATTGGCGACTGCTGCGTAGGTTAGAATCAATAACTGGTCTCTTCTCTTCCAATTGTCTACGGAACCCTCTATGATCATCCTAAATTACATTCAATATTTTTATTCAGTAAATTCTAAACTAAAAAGCTAATTATTTATATACCTGTTGCTTTTGCAAAGTTGTCAAATCGTTTCCTAATGGACCAAAACTTGAAATTTCTGTGTCTTTTTTAATAATCCATTCAACTAGTTCTCTTAAAGATAATAAAAGAGTATTCCAATGTTCCGTATTATTTTCTAATCTATTTCTAAAAATATAAATTAATTTTGAATTACAAATTACAGATATTGTAAATTATAAAGTATATATTTTCGATTAATACAACATAAATTCGAACACGTGTGACTGGAAAGGGACAGTAATATGCAAGGATTATAGAACAAAAAACATTATTCTTTAATATTAGTTTCAGAGTTTTATTATTAACTGAAAGTTCCTAACAAAAACCAATTGCAAACGTTGATAATTTTATGAGCTTAACTTAGTACCCATAACGCGAATAAATCATTCAAAAGGTCACACTATTCCTGATGCATCACGAATTAAAAGGGGGAACTAAATATGATTCTAGTCCAACGGGACTGCTTCAATATCACAGTTTCAGTACTATATGAGCTTCTTGGGAATTATAAATTACAATCATATAATATAAATGAAAGTTAACAGGGTGTACATATCCCTTGGGGTACAAGTAAAATGACAGGTTCCAATTACCCTCCACCCTTAAAAAAGATATACATATGATACAGTTCTAAATTTATCATATTTTAAAGGTTAGACATATTATTTTACATTTCAGATACAAATTATACACCTTATAAAAATCCCTAGCTACTTTTAGTTATGAAATTTAAACTATTGATAATATACGAATGAAATAAACAAATGAAAATTATATAAATACCTTATATTAACAGAACGATTTTTTAGTTGATTCCAACGCTGATTCATTTCTTCTAATCGTCTCTGAAGCATTACAGCATCTTCTTGAGATGATAGATTTCCTAGAAGTTTTCTTCCGCTTGTGTCAAGAGAGTTTAAAGATTGACTTTTTGTTTCCATTTCTTGCTGAAGTTCCTGAGACAAGATTATTATTATCTAATTATATTTATAATTGCAAGTTGTAATAATATCAAAAAATAAATATTATAATAGGTCATAAGAATATTTAAGTTTCTGTAATATTTTTGATTAAATATAATATGATTTCACTTTCAAAATTAAATTAATATTACATTTATTAAACGTATTTATGTTTTAATAATAAAATAACAAAATAAATATTACATCTTTATTCTTTAAGTTATAAATTTACATATTTACATTAATGTATTTGACATTATATTCTTCTACTTTAAAGTTCTACCTATTATAATATACTTGAATGATAAAGTTGATATTTTTTAAAATCAATTAAGTAATTACTTTACTAAAGTTTAAACTTATTATTATATATTTTATCGTTAAATAAAATAAAATTATAGTAATTGTTGCTTTTTATTTTATAAATTACATTTTTTCGATAATAATGGTTTCTTTTCAAATTTCTAAGTCACTAAACACCGTACTACAAGTTAAATGTGAAACTCGATCAATATATACCAATCATGTATATTTTATACAATATTATTTTTATAGCTAATTTAAAGTATAAACGTATAAACTTTAAACAAATCATTAAAATCTAAAAACATAAATCTACGAATGGTTAAATGTTAGAATATGCAATTATTAAGCCAACAAAAATATTGGGTGTCGTAAGAGTTAGTTATATACAACTCGATCGTTTATTATTATATTCATAGTATTAAGTTTAAAACAATAATATAGATAAAGTCAATTTGAATAAGTATTATTTTTATTATATTCTGTCAACATTACAGTTAATTGTTATGTAAAAGTTTGAAAACGACAAGTATACTTTTAATTATTCTATAAAAACAAAAAAATTTTAATAATCTTTTTTTATAGATATATTACATAATCATATAAAATATATAGTGTTAATTGAATTAATAATTTTCATCCGTGGACCCAAGTATCAAAAAAAAAAAAAAAATACTTACAGTACCTACCTATATATTGTAAATAATAATTACAATTAATGAGAACATTTTATACTATTTTCCAATTGAATTATAGACGGTAATATAATAATAGTGTTATATTTTATTTAAAAGAGAGGAACAATGCATCTATTAAATGCTTTATGCTCATTAAAATTGTTCTTGCAAGCTTGTAACTTACCAAAAGGAAAATATTTTCTCATCAATATTGATCATAAGTTTTTTCAAATATGAAAATTTAAAATTTGCACACAGCCCGTGAAGCCAATCAGATAAAGGTTAATTTATTATGTCGATCACGCAGAAAATATAAACTAGCAAGTGATAAAGGAAACATACCGCAAAATAGACTTAATTAAATTTTAACTCGACGTTGCTGCATGCAGCCGTACTATCCTCACGAGAGTCATAACACAACACCACACGATTTCTGGCGAATCTCTTCTGTGTTTTTTATAAATTCTTGTTTTTTACAACGCACTCTTATTCGGAAAGAATATTACTTTTCACTAATTTTTTTTTTTTTTTTTTTTTTACGTCCAATATAATTGTGAAATATATGTGAACAATAAAATATTTTTGTTATATGATAAAAACCAATGTTATGAATAAATATACGTCATGTACAAAAACACTTCTCAAACATTTTATTTTAGGTGTGTAAAGCTAACGTTGTTATTCCTCCCCGTTGTGGGTTGTCTCAAATAGATTTAGTATGAAACTGGACTAAAATTGAGTTATAAGTAATTAAATCATGTAGACGAATTAAAAATGTTAATTAAAACTAAAATTGCCTATATTTATAATTAGTTTACGAAAATAAATTAAAATAATGAAATTTCTCTTTAAACTGAAATTAAAATACTCGACAATTTGGTAATTGAAAATGAATAAATAGAACATTATGGTAAAATAAATAGATTATTTCCTTTGCTTAGAATCTAAAAACGACATGTTTTCCACATTTGTATATCACTGAAATTATATTTATTGTTATTTTTTTTTTGTAATCATCTTTATTACATAATTAATTTTGCAAATTAATGCAATTATTACGATAAATTATAATTTTAATTTCAACTTTAAATTATAAAATATCAACAGAAAAAATATATATTTCACGAATACCGTAGGTAAAATATTTTTAACATGAATCATAAAATAATAATTTTTAAATATCCGTTAACAGTTAATTTGTTATTCTATTTTAAAAAGTGAATATTATTATCATTTATAGTTTAAGAAAATTCAGAATTTAAAATCGATTCAGATTTATATTCGTTAATTTTAATTCATTAAAAGTTCGGTATTATATTTATCAAATCCATAATTTTTTACACTTCTACACTCATAATAATTTATCATTAGATTTTGGTATACACGGATACAAGATTAAATATAAGGAATTATTAAAAAAATCTTTAATAATCTCAATATTTAATATCGATAATATAAACTAGATATTTATAATAAAATAACTTGAAAAAAATGACAAATCTATACACAATGTAATTACAATGTATTATATACATAAAAAACTTTCAAATCATTAAACTTTAAAAAAGAAATACTGACCAAATAATTAAAGTTTGATTTTTGAATACCTATATAATTTTATAATATTTACTACGATCGATAAAACAATTATATTATACAACAAATAAGCTAAAAAGCTCCCATGATTAAAAATGTACTTCCATAATTGATTTAAAATATAAACTGTAAAATAAAATACATTATACTAAACAAAATATGATAAAAAATAGTAGTAGTTGATGCTTAAAACATATACTAATAAAATATATGTTTCGATTTTTAAATTGCCACAATTAGACTAAAAAAATGAATGAATAAAATTAAAGAGTAACTTTTATCCATAGATGTGCAAAAGATTGAAATTATAATAAAGCTTATCTTGCAAAGATAACCTTTTGAAATGATACCCCGTCAAATACCATTCATTGTATAAAAAAGAACGTTTAATACGGGAGTTTATAACAATGAGGTCGGATGCTCTTGTTGAGAAACCTCTTGTTCGCTTCTGGCATTGATTAAAAAAAAATTCAGAGTACAATTATAGAAAAACGCAGAGACAAGCGAACACATGCTCAAAGTGCATTGTTTATAGGATTGGGCTCATTCATTTTTCCCATATTTTCCTTGTGTAATATGCATATGTACTCCCGTAGCACTTCAAACGATATTAAGTCAACGTTGAAATGTTTTATTCTTAGATTTATCTTTTCATTGACGTACAAATACATTTTAATTCGTGCGCATATAAAGATATATGTTTAATCATAATAATTATAGTAAGAAATATTTTATTCAAACTATAATATTCAAATATTTCAAAACAATAGGTTAACATTTAAAAAAATGTATTTAAATTAATAATAAAAAATAATGTACATTTTATTATATTATTAATTTCTTAGATTTTATAAGTTAGAACTTATAATCTATAATATGTAATATGCATTTATGAAATAAAATATCAAAATTATCAGTACACAAAATATAAGATGTATGAAAACGAAACTTAAAGAGTATCGTTTATATTCAAGGTATCAATCAAAAACAAAACTAACAAATTTTCTAATCAATCACTATAATCGAATATATCAATCATTTTGAATTCTTCTAAGTCGAATAAAACAAGGTTTCAATCAGATTTGACAATTTGTAGTACCCGTGAAAATAGGTTTTGAAATATTTAATAATCAAATAGAACTTTTATCGTTTTACTTGCAAAATGTAAACCAAAAACCTAAACAAAAATCAAAATTCTTAAACAGAATATTTTATTTGGGGGATATTTTCTAGTACAAAATTGGGTATGCATGAAAAACAGAATTTGTAGCTTGAAATAAATTTAAAACCTCTATATTTTAATGATCGACCTTTTTGTAATAAAAAAGTTTACCTTTAGGTTAATGTTATTTACGAGTCAAAGCATATGTTGGTAAATAAATTAAAAAATGTATTTTAATAAGAACTAGTAAATTTTAATGAATACAAAATAAATAATGAATATTTTCAACTTAATATATCAATCTCAACGTAGAAGGAAAATACTAATACTTCATTAATTACCATTATTTCTAAAAATAATAAATCGCATTTTTAAGATTGGCATTGCAATTAATCAAATAGGATTAAATGATTATTTATTTATTTTTAAATTTTTCTCACAAGGATCAGTGTGGTTTGACAACAAACCATGGTGAATAATGAACATAATAGTGACAAAGTTCTGTAATCTTTAAATAATAATTATCAAACTTTGAGAAGGACTTGAAGTTTAGAAAAATAACCAGAGAAGCTAAATATTTCATTAGACAAATACGGAAAAAGAAAATAGTTTTTTTTTTATATATGTTTTCCTGGCATGATTTCCCGACGAAACGTGAAAATGCTTTCAGCCCGGTCGGCCATACGATATGTATTATGCAAATTCAACGTAGAAAAGCGAATGATTTGGAAGTAGAGCATAAGTCGAATGTACTACTTATATGTATACCTTACGAATAAACGTTTTATTGAGTTTGAAATTTAATATTTTTATTCGTTCCTATTTTCAATTTGAGATAAAATCGAGTAAAAAAAAAAAAAAAAAAAAACCCCTAGCAAATATTGTAAGACACCGTATATAATATCTATAGAGTTATAATTTTTTTTTAAAATCACCTCGAAACGAAATTACATGACACGCATAAATATAAATTACATGGTACACTAAAATCAAATGATATAAAGGACAAAAGGTATACGATAATTTTTAGCGATAATACACATTTATAAAACATGGACGTAAGACGTTAAATGCATAATATATTATAATTATTTCATCCACGACAATGGCAAATAGGGTGAAGAATGATATTTTTGCGGTATAGGCAATTTCATGATATTATTTTTTAGACGTATAATGTAATCCTCTATTACACGATTGACTTGAAAATTACATTGATTCTTAAGATGACTGTGTTTTTAATTATACGTTCAATAAATAATTTCACGAAAATATCTTACTTTACGCTGGAGAGAGAAAATTTCTTGAAAATTAACGAAGAAGGAAATATAAAGGGTAGACGAAGAGATGATTGGATAGCATATAGCTGATATATGTGAGATGGAAAAAGGACCATGTAGAAATGAAGTACAAGGGTAGCCGACCTCATGCAGTTGTAGGAGAAGGAGGGAGGGTACAGAAGATAACTATTTCGTCCACGGGAACACATTCTAATAAGGGCTGTACCTTTGCTAGTTTTTGCTGCGTGTCTAGAATGTCCAGCATGAGCGCAATCTTGTGATCGGTCACTCGATAACCGTTCCGGTAACACTCGATCAACTGATGTAGCGCGATGGCCGCAGCTTTGGTGGGAACCGTGGCCGACGGCGATTCCATGTCGATGGAACCTTGGGATGAGTAACCAGAGATGGGAGCAGTAGATGACACGGGCAACGAAAGCCGGCGGTGTCGTTGGAGGCGCGACGCGGAAGAGGGTAAGGATCTGTGCAACACCACCGGTGCGGCAGTCGGCGTGGTGGCTACGTGCAATTTGGACGGAACGCGATCGCCAGAGCCACTACCACAACCTAGACCAGCCGGAACGGTTGAGGACGAGCTCAATCTCGTCCATGGCGAACCATCGGCAAACACCATCGAGTTGGGCCGTCGTCGACGTCCGGCGGCCGTTGGCTGTTGCAGCGGCACGGTGGCGGCGGCGGAATGGCGCATGAAAAACACGTCGGCTACGGAACCGTCGCAGAAACCTCGCCGGTACGCTTCCTCCACACGTTTAGTGTCGCTGACGTGTTGGCGTCGCGCCGACGACCTCACCACGCCGTAGTCGGACACGGAACGGGACACGGAGCATGGCGGTGACGGCCTTCGATGCGAGTGTTCGGGCAACCCTTCGGTACGCCAATCACCGAAACCACCGTCGTCCGTTGTGGACGCCGCAACCGGCTGCACCACAAGAGACTTTTTGCATTTCTTTGGTGTGTCGGCTACGTGGCCTAGCCGCATGACGATCGATTGGTACACCGGGTTCTTCCGGATTACTTGCAGCGCGGAAATTATTTTTTGCCGGGACGAAGAAACCCCGTCGCCGCGGGACGATTGTTGATCGGACATGACGAGCGAATGACGGTGACGACCAGCGACGACGGCCGCGACACACCGACAGACCGCGGATTGAGAGGCGACAACGACGCCAACAGCTATCGCCACCGTGGGCGCGAGAGGATATCACGAGGGGCGCGTGCACGACGGCGGCGCGCGTCCCGTAAACGCATGCAATTTACTCGAAAGGTTGTTGCGGTGCCGGGTCACGTGTGTGTTTATACGAGTAAATATGTAAGTGGTGCGCGGTGGACATATCATCATTTTATATCGTAGCCGTCGGTGATGCAAAACGCGCCGAATAATCGGTCATGGGTGACCGACAGCCGTCGCCGGGCGCCGGTTCGGATTCGGATTCGATTTCTTGTATTTATAGCTCCTTCGAGACGTGATTTGCGCGTTTCGTTCATAAGCAGAACAGACGTCCTCGATCGCGACATTTATATAGGTATAAATACAGGTATAATATTTATATCATTTATGTACGTCGTTTTATTATGTTTAATATCATTTCTTCCATTCGAACAGTTCTGCGTGGAGTATATACGAATTTCTAATAATTTATTTCGTTCGTATGAGATAAAATAAAATATAATCCTAAGGTTAAAGAACAAAAAAAAAAAAAAAATCTGTAGAAATAGATTTCAGAACACAACTAAAATACGAAGGAAACTGTATTGTTGATCCAATCGATTTAAATTTACAACATTATAACCGACTAATTATAGAAATTTCGTTATTATAATATTTCATATTTTTTATTAAAAGTATTATCCAAAAACTAGTAAAAATATTTGTATACTTTTTATAGATCCTAAGGTCAAGCCTAAAAAATAAATTATAAGAGGTAACAGTAACTTCAAAAATAAATTTGTTCCATACCACGTGCCGGATCTAATTCTTGGGAAGTTGAGGTGCAAACATCAATAAAAAGTCCTTTAAAAAAAATTTGTTTTTGTAAATGTAGCTTAAATGTTTTAATTTGTATACTTGACTTTCAAATATACATTTAGACCAATCGAGTTATTGAAAGATACACAATGAATAATCATAAAAAAATTAATGTAAAAAAAATAATAAAACAGACAATTTAAAATTTTAGATTTTGGTTTAAAAAGACCCTTAGAGCCTAAAGCCCTGGTATAGTGCACCCATACATCCCCACTAAATCCAGCACTGTCCGTACTACACCTATTACTTTGAATACTTAAGAATTTACAATAAAGTTAATAAAAAAATCTGGTTTACAAAATATTCGATTTATTTACAAAACTATGAAAATCTATGGTGTGAAATATATAACACTATTTAAATAGAAAAATTAAATCAATTAATATTCAAAATTTATTTAAGTATAGATTTATTTGAAATAAATGGCATGAAATTACCTTTAATTTAATAGAGAAATAACAACTCTAATAATTACATAGTATTTAAAATCTGTTAATTTTACATAACTATTAACTTATATAAAAAGACATCAAAATAGATTCTTATTTAAATTAGTATTTGGAAATAAAAATGTTATATGCACCTCATCTTTACAGAATGTATCTCATCCTTATAGAAAATCATAAATATATCATAACTTTTAAAGGATTTTGAACTGATTCTTTTACACAATAAAATATATTAATTTTTTATTGCGTTTAGATTTATTTAATAATTAATTTAATTTTTCACATGAATGTTTCACTGATAACGGAATTCTTTCCCTCGATGAACAAGTGAACGTTAAATAAAAATATCACTTTGATTATAAGAAACACTACATTTGTAATTAATGACAAAAATCTCATAATGAAGCGTATTATGTAATTGATAGTGTTATATAAAAAGTTAATAAATAAATTCTAGTTTACTTATGCGGACTAAATAACATGGTTATCGCATACAAAAAATATTATTACTATATAGTTTTTAATGCTAACCAACTCAATTAATGAGTAAGAAATTCCAAACCTCTGTCAAAAAAGTCATGTGTCATACAATAATTTTAATTTTATATAATTCTAAATAAAATACCTTTAATGTCTTTATCATAAAAAAAATATACTATATAAAAAAAAAAATACCATTATTGATGTTAGGCACAAATAGCTTCTATAAAAATTAATTTAAACAAAAAATTAAAAATATAATAACTTGTAGTAGTACCATAATTGGAAAATGAATGATTGGATCAATAACTAAATGGAAACCCGACACTAAGAGACCTCGAGGACGCCCCAGACAAAGATGGGTGGATAGAGTAAAGGAAGACTTGAAACTCCTGAACGTAAGAAACGCAGAAGAAAGTGCAAATGATAGAGGAAAATGGAAACAATATGTTGTTGCGGCGAAGGGCCTTAAGGGCCTGTAAAAGCCCAGAAAGTAAGTAAAGTAAAGTAGTAGTACCATTATATATATAATACACAAAACAAATAATCTTGTTCTCTATGGTTATAATCGTTTGTTCAGAAATTGACAGGAACAGGAGTATATATGTATAACAACTGACATATACACATATGTAGTATCCATTTCCAATCTAATAAAATCCAGATGGCCAACATACAATGTTTTATCAAAGTAATGACTATTCACATAGAAAGAATGAGGTTTTTTAAATTAAATGTTTCACTTTCCACAGTTCAAGTATTAATTAATTTGATGGATTATAAATACAAAACCAAGAAAAAAATTCAAGTTAAATTTTAAAAAATTTATCTAATTAACATTATGACAGGTAACAAAAAGTAAAAGTTACTGATTCTAGACAAAGCTATGAATATAATAGTATTCAATTTTCAGCAAGCCAAGATTTTATTGATCTAATTTTTGAATCTTACAATAGCATCAAAAGATCTATACATAATCTCATTAGATTGGAAAGTTGAATACAATCATATCAACTTAACTAAATAGGTAAGTTTATATTTTCTCAAATATATAATTAGCACCAATCAAACATTTAAAGTAATTTGATATTGATTAAATTGTTGATTTTTAAGTTTATTTTTTTTTATCAATTTCACTTATTTAGAATTTACGTAGTCTTCATAAACAATGTTAAACAATGTCAATCAACTATGTATTATAATTTATAGTAATGTTGATAACTAGGGTCTAGATTTTCATGCAAATGCATACTCTCCTCAGGGCCGGATTTAGAACAAGTGCCACCCTAGGTCCTTTTAAATATGCCGCCCCTACCCCAAGAAAAAAAAATCTCGTAATTATTTTTAATAAATTAATTTAATTTTAAAGAAATTAGGTCAATAGTCATTATAAACAAAACAAATAATTATCAATTCTAATTCGTCGTGTGCGATGTGGATACACAATATCTCTAGTCATGAGTATTAAGTATTAGTATCGTAATTACTTTTAGAAACAACTTACATTATGTACCTAAGTATCTAATCTTTATAGCTCACATTACGAGAAAATTGATTTCGTGTTATTGACATTTTCAGTGTCATGCGCCCGTATATTTTATACACAGATATCTATACTATAATATTAATTGTATTTATATTACTATTAATTATTATATAATATTAATTTACACAGTTACATAAATGCTTAAAATATTTAAATGATTTTTTTTTTTATTTCTAACAAAATTTGCCGCCCTAGGCCCGAGCCTCACGGGCCTAGGCATAAATACGGCCCTGACTCTCCTACAGTTAACCTATTATAATTTTGATTATAAATGTTGACATTTCGTACTGTATAGATTCTTATGGATAATTTTTGTTTTTGCATATTTTGCATATTTTATAAATAATAAATAAAAAAATATTTTAATTGTGCTTTGATTCACAAAATTATTTTTTTTAATGTTGAAACATGGTGACGGTGCGACGCGATAACATGGAAACAGATTACAACCAATTGAGTGATGACTGTACGTTCACATTATTGGTTAGTGACAGTGGTGTTACATGTTAATATTTTATCCATAATTTTTTTTGTTCTGTATCAAATATTTCGTCTATTTAAAAGCAGGGAAAATAAGCATAGAATTTGCTAAACTTAAGCTGTCACATGTATTGTCCAAAAATTCAGGGTATTTTCGAATTAAAATAATTTGAGGAATATTAATCATAAAAATAATTGACAAAAACAAAGACATAGAGTTAACACCTAAAGACATATCTCGTTTTAAATATGAACTAATAGTGTTTTGTGATCAAGAAAGAAGTTTTTCTAAGTATAAATCTATGCTGCGTGACAATCATAAAATCTTCCATTTTAAATAATATTTTGTAACTTCTTGTTTGTATTTGTTCTAAAATTAATATTTTTTATTGTTAATTCTGAATTTAAATAATTGATTAATAATAACTTCTTTCATAATTTGTAAATAATAGTAAATTGTAATAGTTTATATGATGTAATATATTTTTAATGACTTTTTTTTTGCATATTTTTTAATTTTCATGTATGTTACCGGCAATATGGATATTCCGGTATTTTGCAAAATACCTAGGCATTATATAAAATGCTAAAAATCACTTGGCAATATACATAATATGAAATTTGCCTAGATATTATGTATACTGCCAAACTTGGACTAGTCAATATGATGAAAATAAACAAAATCGGGCATCGCCTATTACCAACGAATTTACTTGTCGTTTATCATAAATGTGCGTGTACGATTTAATGCAATATATATTAAGATTCTTTTACTACTATAATAATAATTCTGAGGTACAATATTGAACGTACTAATAATTTTATTATAATATCGTAATTTTTGTATCTCGTTATGGTGTTGTTACAATTTATATGAAGTTAAATGTTTAGAACTACAAAATTTTTTTAAAAATTTGGACACTAATACTAGTTTTTTATCCGATGACCAGTATAATGAGTTGATAAAAATTAAATCCACAAGAATTAGCCAAGTATTTTTAAAATGGGTTTGTAATTCAAAGTGTCAAAATAAAAAGTGTATTTGCCTTAAAAATAATATTTTATGCACTTTAAAATGTCACTTTTCTACAACATATTGTAATAAGTAAATAGTAGATTAAGTAAAATATTTATATAATTATTATAATATAATAATTATAAGAATTTTAATGTAATATAACATAAAATAAAATCTTTTGTACTTTGCCAAAAAAAAAAAATTGGCACTTTGCATAATGCTTGGATATTTTATAAAATACCTAGGTTATTTGTAAAATAATATGTTTTATTTACATTGCTTAAAATGGTCGGCAATTTACATAACGCCTAGGCATTTTTCAAAACACCTGAATTACCTTTCCATATTGCCGGTGACATATATAAATATATGCATATTCAATAATATATTTTGCATACAAATCCGGACTTTATTGATGACAATATAGTTATTTGAATATTACATAATAACTTATAAGTAATATTTGAAGAAAATTTCAAAATTTCTAAACTTGAGCTTAAGTTATAATAGCATATTAAGTAAATTAGGGGAAATGTATAAGCCCTCTACCCTCTCTCCTATAATGCCATTGTGATGTATGTGTATAAGGTTGTCACCAGTAAAGAAATATTTAAATTTAATAAAGGGTAAACTGCTAAGGATAAACTTTAGGTCAAAGCGATAAAAAACAAGATACCCTTTTTTTTGTGATTAAATTGGTACATATTGGTCTGTTTTCAGTTAAAAGGACGTCACACCTCCATGTGTTGTCTCCATCTGAGAAACGTACAACATAGTAAGTTTGCGTTCAGTGATTCAAATGTAGTGATGTTAGTTTTAGTATCAAAGTAATCAAACTTTAAAGGAAGAACATTATCTGTGTTTTGATGGTCGGTTTTTTCCGATATTTTAATTTTTAAGCGTGTTATCAGTATGTAAAAATATAACAATTAAAAAAACATCATAACTCGTTAAAAAATTAAAATATCGGAAAAAACAGACCACCAAAACACAGGTAATGTTCTTCCCTTAAAATTTAATTATAGGTCAATTTAATCTAATATGAAAGCTAACTTCACTACATTTGAACTACTGAACGCAAACTTACTATGTTGTTCGTATGTCAGACAGAAACAACACATGTGGATGTGATGTCCTCTTAAAGATAAATATTATAGATAGTCCATTTATAATTCTTTATTTTATAAAAAAATAATAATTTTTTGAATTTTTAATAGTTTAATTTTTAAAATTATCACAAATATAGAAATTTGAATATTTGTTATGGACTACCATATATTATTATATAACACATATCATTTACATAACATATATTCCACAATTAACATGAATATTGTTATATTTAAATTGGACTCATTTTTAATTAATAACATACATCTTGACTGCTCAAGTTGAAATTGAACCTGTGGTATGTAACATAGTACTACAAAATTCTACATTTCCGTTAATAAATAAATAAATAAAAAAATTCACCAAATTAAACATGAACAATTTTTTCAATAACAAAAATAATTTTGCAATTCGAAATTTAAAATAATTTTTTTTTATTATAAAAAAATGTATATTTTAAAAATAATTTAAAGTATTCACTCTATATAATTAAATACATTTCCAATAAAAATCTAAAAAATATAATTAAACTTTCATATTATTCAAATTTTTAGGTACTATATACACATATATAAACTGGTATCTAATATAATTTTTGGAATATGTAATAAAAATGTCTTATACTTTTACATGATAATTATTTAAACAGAACTATGCAGGTATACTTAGAAACAAATATAGATAGCAGATACTCAAAAATAAACAAGTGATATGGGTGATAAAAACGTTGTCAAACTGCAAATACTAATATTTTAGACAACAGATTTAGAATAAAAAATACTTAAATAAACAGAATTTGTACTATATACTATTATAATAACTCTTTTCAAGACAAAATTAGATTAAATACAAAAATAAATATTTACAATTTTTAGTTCATTTTGATAATTACTGTGTTGACTATCCTGGGTGAATTGTAAGAGAAGATTTGGTGTTACTCGAGCAAATATGATCATATTGTTAGCTCATGGCAGTTGTGGGGGATAAGGAGAGCCGTTAAAGTTCTTAAAATTTTTATATTTTATTTTATATTTAATAATTTTGTGATTATGATTTAATTTATAAATTTATAAATAAAGATTAAAGAGTTATTTTCTAAAATTATTATTTTTATTTCTTTTCTTATAAGGAAAAGTTAACAATTTTACTGTGGTATATAACTTGTTTACAAAGGAAAATTTTTCATTAATGAAAATATCAATAAATAGTAAATGTTATGTTATATTGTATACCAACATTCTAATTTTAGGAATGTATATTTAAAAATTATATTATTAACTTCATAAAACATCAACATTTTTAAATTTAATTTTATGTTATTATTTACAATAATATTAAAATATTAATAACATACCTTTAGTTGGTTCATAGCTTTAGTGTTATCTCGTTTTAGTGTGTTGCATTTATCAAACTCAGCTTCAATTGTTTCCATAGATGATTCTGCTTCTGACAACCATCCCAAAAAATTATCAAATGATTTGTCTAAATTCTGTAAAGAATTTATTGCTGAATGTAATACTTTTCCTCGGCTAATTATGCTAAAAAATAATTTTACGATTAATAAGAAAATATTTTTAAATATGAGTAAAAATATTTTTCTGATATTGAAAAAGAAACTAACTTAGTGTTTAAATTTTGAAATCTTTGGTTTACTTGTTCTGTTGATTTTTTAATTTTGGAAATGTCATCATTTTGATATACAGCTATTAGTTTTTGGGTAAGTTGATTAAATAAGTCAATTTGATGTTTGTATTGATGTAACTCAACATGGAATGTCTAAAAGTAAATTATATACATAAGATATTATATATATATATATATATATTTAAGGATAATTTAAAATTATTTAAAATACTTTTAATACCTTTTGTTCTCTCTGCTGTGCATCAAGAACATCAGCAGTATTACCAACTGAACTCATTCGCTGTAATCTGGTCTCCATTTTAGTCAACCAAGTATCTAATTCCTTTTTCTTTGCTTCATAGCGTTGACTGTCATTTAACATTGCATTTAATTCAGTTTTACGTTGCATTACTTTATTATTAGTTTCGTCCCAATGTTCACGTAATTTAGTCACTATACAAAAATAATAGTTAAATTATGATAAATAGTACATAACAAAATGAAAATAATGATACAACACCTTTGCCATGTAATTGTTGTCGATTTGAATCAGCTTTAAGGTTTTCAGCAGTATGGACAAGTTCATCAAGTTGAGGCTTTTTCTGTTCCAACTCTCGTAATACATTCTATTTAAAATAATAACTATGAATAATTCAATTCTTTATTATATATTATATTTTAAATTTATTATATTAAACTCTTAAGATTAAAAAAAAACCAAATTTAAGTTTTAAAATGTATTTTGTAATTTGTATAAAATGATATTAAATATTATTAGAAGATTCAATTTATAAGATAGTATTTTAAACCTACTTGTCTTACGAAAAACATGTAAGGGATTATTAAGATATTGTATTGCCATGGTGACGTGTATATACACATAAATATACTATAAAAATAATATTTATTTTATAAACCTAATCCATCATTTTCACTATTAATTTGAAATTAGTTGATGTAACAAAATAATTTATTTAGTTTTCATAAAATATGTACATTTATACATTTACTTAATACATAACTAACCAAACCAACCATCTAAAATATTTAAATTTTTAGAATGATTAATATATAATTATTAATGATTTTAAATGTAGAATGATTATTTATATTTTATGATTAATTTTAGATTCTTGGTGAAGTTAAGGATCTTTATGGTTTTACAATGGTGTTTATTTTTTTTTCTGTTATTATTTTTTTAAATAGAAATACTAGTCCAAAAGTTTCATCAAGCAACACAATAGATTCGAAATTGGCCTCTGGTGGTATACTATAAAAAGGTTATTTTTTTAAAAATCTCAATATTTTTACCAGAAAATTGATGAAAAATCGAGTAAAAATGTGCTCTTAACAAGACTTTCACTTTTCAGATTTTAGTTAATTAGTTATAACTCCAAAAGTAATGTAGCTAGAAACTTGAAACCTGTATCCTATATCAAAGACATTTTTTTTATATTTGACAACATGACTAAAAAAAGTTTAACACTTTTGGTTTTAATAAAGAACTTTAAAAATATCTAAGTTTTTATGCAATAAAATTTTTATTTTTGGATATATATATATATATATATATATATATATATATATATATATATATACAGACTTGATAATTTTATATCACCTTACTTATAACAACACTGACCTAATGATACTAAAAAATATTTCAAAAATCGTTAGTTAGGATTTAATATTATAAACGTTTAAGTAAATTGTACAATTATTTAGGAATTTACTGGTTTATCAATTTTCAACTTCAAATTTAAATTAAAAAATTGGTTCATCCAATCAAAATGAAACTTTGGATACAGATTGACCAACATTTTAAGAATATTTGGTTAAAAAATTACTCCTTCGTCAAACAAGACAATTTTAAACAGGTTGATAAAAAAAAAAACCTAAAAATATTAGACTAAAAATGATGAAATATATAAATGGTATATTTTATAGTGAAGCTTTGCTCAGTGTTGTTTTACTGAAGAAACGAGTTATCATTAGTTTGAAATTCAATACAACCATTACGATTATCCAACTGAAGACCGAAAGGTCTTTAATAATAATTTTAACGCGTAGATAAATAGTTTAAGATATTATTTTATAAATAAATTATTATTCACTGTCTTTTTTGATTTTTTTTTTTTCAATAGATAATCAAGATTAAATTATTCACAAGAATTATAATTAAAGTTGTGGTAAGAATATCAAACCAATATCGTATAATTTAACTACATAACTGTAAGTCATTTATAATTATAACCGTACCAATTTTTAAAATTTTGATATAAATTTTAATATAATTTTAATTCATACATTTATTTTATAAATATTAAATAGGTATGTTGATAACAGCTATGAATAAAACATTTTAAGACAAAAGAAATGTTTTAACAAAAATGAAACAATAATCTAAATTTATTTAATTAATTTTTTTTTTTTGTTCATATAAGTTTACTAATTAGGAATTCGTTATAAAAAAATTAAAAAATTTTTTAGAGGTAAATCTATGTTTAATTTTTTTGAGTAAGAATTTAAATCTTAATTTATATGAATTTCATAATAAAAATATTACTTACCTTTTGTTTATCAATAAGTTGGAGTATATCATCCACATCCCCAACTGTAACTGATTGTTGACGCAACATATTTTCTTCTAATGCCAACCAATCACAAATCTAAAATGTTTAATAAAACTTTTAGAGTACATAATTTTGAATACTTAAGTTCAACAATTATTAATACCTGTAAAATAGATTTATCAAAACTAGCTAATAAATTGAGAAGTGCATCTGATGAGTTGACAGGAGATAATGACCGTAAACTTGAACGGGAATGTGTTTCTGAGACATTCTTTGTTAGACTTTTCCAATTTTCTTCTGCTATAAAATAATACAAATATAACTATTCTACATTTAATATATAAATAAATATTCATATAATTATTTAAGATATGTTACAAATGTAATTTGAAGTAATCATGACCATTGTGTATGTATGTGTGTGTTTATGTCTGTATATATATATATATATTTATATTCTACTTAAACATTTTTTTTTTAATATTGTATTTTATTAATTGTATTATATATTAATAATTTCAATAATTAATATTGCTATTTATTAATTTAAAATTGGTTAAGAGTGAGAAAAGAATAAATTATAATATCAATAAGTGTACATTTCAATTATAATTCAATTTTTTTTACGATAGTTGATTTTTCTAATCAATGTATTGTTAAAATAGTATATTATAAAATATATTTGGTTCCTAATGGTACTATTTTCATTAAAATATAAAAAGAAGAAGAAAACACAAATAAACCTATGTTTATATAAATTTAATAGATAATAACTTATTAACAATAAAACAGACATTACATCAAATAATAAAATATTAAAATTAAAAATAACTATTAAATTTCATGTTTAGGAAAATCATTTTTTGATTTGAATAAACGTTATGTATATAAATATAGCTAGTTTAATACATAACAATTGCATCAAAAACATACAATGAATAGAAAACAAAATAAATATTATCATATAAAATCAACTACTCCATAACATCAAACACGAAATCTACGAATAAAATCCATAAAAATAATAGTAATAATAATACAGGTAAAGGTACTATTGTAAATTAACGTTTCATTGAATGTATACGTAATGCCATTACTACTTACAATCGAAACATTATCCATGAATTACGACCACCCTATATACGTTTAACAAGAAATGTGTACGGAAGCAAAATAAAGAGAAAAATAAAAAAAAGGGCAAAAATAAAAGGTGTGAAAAAAAAAACCGGAATCGTATAGTAGTGATTGACGACGGCCGCGTGGTTAAATGCCACCCTGTCCCGTGGCAAGGGGCGAAGGGATGGCCCGCCGATACCGCCGCGCGAATGGACCGGAACAAGTAGCGCGCGCGAGATGTACCCCGTGTGTGCTCGCGCGACGACGGCAACCCTCATCGATTGATATACAAGTGGGTGGAGTCTCCATCGTAGGTACTGTCGTAGACCACAGCGCGACTTTTCGAAAGCCGCGCACGTCCGGTGACGAACGGGTATACACGCACGCATGTACACGCTTACACAGGACACGCACACTCGTACGGCTTGTCCTCCCGAAACCCCACCCCCGTTACGTACGTTCACGGTATTAGAGCGAAAGCCTCCAGCGCGCGCGATATTATATATTGCGTTATTATTCTAAAGTTTCCTTCCGCTCTTGTTTATCGATCCCCTCTCTTGAACACGTCGCAGAACTGCGTCTTCACTTACGATGCTCGGTCACATCCCGACAACGTACTACTCATATTAAATTCACCGTTATATATTCATTTAGACCGTTTTTTTCACTAACCCAGCACGACTACATTAAATGAAAATTTAAAATTTTGAACCGTATAGTCTTATCATCGTTTATAATGTTTTATTGAATATCATGTCTTACGTCCATTTATATCCGTCTCGAGCGTTCAAAAAGACGGCATGCGTTTTCGCTGTTAGTAACACCAACTATCAAGTACTGACATCATTCATGAACCTACCGTTACGCGTTCGAAAAGCTCAAACCCAACGATCACTATAATCCTGGGGAAATGCATTCCATATTTTTATAAAATAAACGTGTATGCAAAATATTTTGATGTTTTTTAACTTTCGCAATATAATGTATAATTTCATATAAAAATACGAAAATAATTATGCATTGGATAATGTGTATAAGAATAGTCTTAAAAATGTATAATATATCAATAAATAATACATTATAATAATAATATTAATAATAATATATTTTCATGTTTTATTTACAGAGAACTGAAATTGTATAGTTAAGTATAAACTATAAACTATATTATTTTAAGCCATTTAAAAACAACCATGACTCATATTATTTAATAAAGGTTTGGAAATTATAGAAGTTAAATAATATTTGTGCATAATAAGAGAAAATATATTTATTAAGAGTTATGCAATTATTTTAATTTGTATAATTGTATTACAAGCCAAAGAAATATTACCCTAATTAGGTCAAAAGTACTGATTTCTATGATTTACTTATCTCTACAACTAAATTTAATGCATTCCACAACAATTTAAAGCTTACCTTTTTTTACTTCAATTGATGTGACTGATTTTTTTTTGGAAATGTTTTGATTTGCATTTTTCAAATAATTCCAATTTTCTCTGAGATATTTAACAATTTCCTATGCAATAATATATTATAACTTGAAAATTCTTATCATAATTAAGCTTTTTATAATAAACTGTGGAACAAAACTTAAATTTATTAATATAAATTAATATTAAATTCACCTGTAAATCCACAGACACTGGTTGACTTATTCCTTCGCATTGTTTTTCTATATTTGTAAAATTTTCCAAAATATCTTGAACTTCTGCATTACGCTCTATTAAGCTTGACTAAAATAGTAAATAATTAACCATCAATTTTATTCAAAATAATATGAAATTACATTTTACAAAAAAAAAAAAAAATAAATAAAAATATATTACATGTAACTTTTCAGTTGCTAATTTTCTCTCTGTAAATGGTTTGTGGTTAATTTCATCTGCTTCTGATTTTTTTTTAGTGGCCCAACTATTCAATTCTTTTAACTGATTTATGAATTTATTTAAAGCCGCTAATTTTCCATTTAAACATATTAAATTATCAGATAAATCAGATATAACCTAAAACAAAAATTATATTATTTAATAATTTATTTTAAAAGTGATTACTTAACTAAGTTTACGAATGGCTTATGTTAATGCTAAAAAACAATGAATTGGTAATTTTATTTTTTAAAAATTTTAAAAGCAACAATTTTAATTTTATCTAAATTAAATATATTTTATACAATTTAATGTTCAAATTTTTCAAAAATTATTATTATTTTCAAGACATAAGTTTTTAAAAATAATAATAATTTTTTTTTTTTTGTAAATAAATAATTTATTAA
This sequence comes from Sipha flava, assembly GCF_003268045.1. Lineage (NCBI taxonomy): Eukaryota > Metazoa > Arthropoda > Insecta > Hemiptera > Aphididae > Sipha > Sipha flava. The sequence continues at coordinate 164,872 of NW_020272962.1, read as the reverse complement.
AATCATTTACTTGATCAAGAAGTGACTTAATTGATTCTAGATCATTTGGTTGTTTTAATTTTTTTGAATTGATAGCATCCAATTCCTTTCTTCGGGTCAATAATTCTACTTCTTTGCACTAAAAAATAACAACATTATGTTCATTATGAATTATACTCATTAATAAGGAAAGGAAACATATTAATGCCCATAAATAAATCATAGTACCTTAAGCAAACAAATTTTCGAGTTTAATGAATCAACTTCTGAAGGATTGGCCTGAGAAGCTTGCAGTACATTTAAAGTCTGATCAATTGTAATTTTTGTAGCTGATATAACACTTGAAAAATCAGATTTCGATTTTTCCATTTCATTTAACCTATAAATACAAAACTACTAATGAAAACTAAATTATTAAATACTTTGTTGTTAAAAAATACCTGCATGAATTAAGATAAAATAACAAAAATAAAATGAGAGAATATGTCCCTAGACAAAATAAATATAAAAAATTTGGACACTAGCCAAATAAGTAAAAATAACATTTTCTCTCCAGTATTTGACCATTTGGATAAAATAATGAGATAGATTTAGAACATAAATACACATACCTTTCTCTTTGTGTTGTCAACTTATTTAAAACTACTTGCCATCTTAATCTAAGGCTCTCAACTTCTGACTGAAAACTATCTGAATGTGACCATAATGTGCGTGAACAGTTTAAAAAACTTATTACTGTTCTGTAAATTAATTTAAAAATATTAAGTAAAATGTACACATCAATAATTTTACATTATTTTTCCATAAATAATACGTAATAATTATATCAATTAGAATAACAAAACTGAAATATATATTTTTTAAACCAATTTTTTTTTAGTTTTTTAAGTAAAATTTTTACAAAATGCTATTAATACTAATTTATAAATAGCTAATTTTTTAAAGGTAAAGAAAATTAAAATTTTTTTTTGAACATGCTCTTTAATGGTTTACATTAAGGTTTTTACCTTAGTTGTATTACTAATAATTAATTATTTAACAGAATAAATAAAATATTCAAAAATCATAAAATCAATAAGTTCATTCTACATTTCTGGTATTACAATTTTAAAATTTACCTATGCCTAGACGATACTCTTTTTTCTAAATCATGCTGCTTATTTTTTTTTTCTTGCAATGTTAATGTTGAATTATTTTCTTCCATATCACATTCAATTTCTGCTAACCATTCAGAAAGTTCCTTTCCACTTTGTTGTAAATTACTAACTTCTGTTTGTATGCTAGATAGTTGTCTAAAATTAAAATTATAAATATTATATATATTTAAAATATAAATACTAGCTTAATAAATATAATAAAATATCCAACCCAGTTCGTTCAATGACACATTTATTAAGCATCTCCCAATTTTCTTGGATTTTTATAAGGTTTCGCTGAACAAATACATCATCATTATTACTTTTAGAATTCAATTTTTCAATACATTTTTTTAGCTTTTTAGTTTCATTTTGAATATCCTAAAATTAGAAAATTTCATAAAATCGTGAATTTAAAAACATAAATTTATTAGTTTACTTCAATTTTAGAATTTTGAAGTGCAACAGAATTGTTTGATAATGGTATTAGATTTAATTGTTTCAATAAAGAACCTAAATTTATTCTTATATCATTTATTTCAGATAAAACTTCTTCAGAAACATTAACATTTTGCTATAAAAAAAATTCATTAGTTTAATAAGATGATAAAAATGAAAAATGTATAATATTTACTGGTTGAGACAAGGGACTCAGTTTATTCAGTTTATTATTAAGTTCTACAATTTTTAATCGCATTTTACCAACAGCATCCTTATTATAACATAATGCTTCAATATCTGATATAACTTCATCCATTTCTAATAAATTAGCATATTTATTATTAATTTCTCGTTCAAATACCTAAGAATGTATGAATAAATACATTATAATTTTTATCATAACTTAAACATTTAAGTATAATTATAATTATTGTCATAATATAAAATAATCAATTATTTTATATTTATCTACCTCTGTATTGTTATGCTTATGATTTATCCAATTTTCAATATCTTGAGTAATTTTATTGAATGAATGTACTTGTTTCTCTAACATTTGAGTTTGTAGTTTTACTATCTGAAAATAATCAAATTAGTAAATTATTTTAAAAATTTAAATTTACTAACCTCTATTTCTGACATAATATGAGTCCACATAACTCTAAGTCTGTCTTGAATTAAAGTACACAAAGTACTTGCTCTTGAAGGATCTTCCGTGTGACTGGCAAGTATAAGACTATCACCTTTACTTATTAATGTAGCAGCATCAGGTGCTATATTGCTTACTTCTTGTTCAACAGACTAATACATATATTACAAATAAATAAATTATAAAAAGTATAGCAAAAAAATCAAAATGTTATCCAAAAATACCTCAAAACGTTTATTTGGATCAGATTCTGTATTTAATTTGCGGAGATCTTTTAAAGTAACTTCCATCCTAGTTAACATTAACTTTGCTTCATTTTCATATTTTTCAATATCTACATCAATGTTTTTAATCAATGAATTATTCGATAATTTAGAACTTATTGAAATTTCTTTTTTTTGTTTCACAAATAAATTACCCTAAAATAAACAAACAAAAAAAAAATAATATCAACTAAAGTGCTCATTTGTTTTCTCATTAATTATATTTATAAATAATGATGATTATAGAAATTACCATTTTTAACAATAAAAACAAAATAATCCAATGAAATATTTCAACATAAAATTTAAGATCAAAGATGTAATTTAAATATAAAAGTTAAAAAGTAAAAAAAAAGTTTGATTAATTAAACAAAGTTTTTGTTATAATTTTATATGTATCTAATAGAATATAGATAAGATTTGTAATTATTAAATAAAGGAACACTATTTTTCAGTTGCTGTATTTGCGTTCACTATTAAATTTACAGTAATAAAATAAAACAGTAATAATATAATTTCAAAAACAAATTAATTAAATTAATACTTCTAAAACTTATTTATTTGAAAAGATAATAATAATATCAGCAACATAAATATTGAATGTAAAAAACAGCAACAATAAAATATGGGTTATTAGAATATCATAACTAAGTAGCCCACCATCAATATTCCATAACTGGTTTTAATATTACAATTCAATAAATGACCATGGACTCTGATGCAACTATTAATTTAAATATTTACTATTTTAATTTTATCAAATAACTATGTGTTCATATTATATTAAAATTTCTTATATACCTTTTCTAAACTAATACAATTTTCAAATTAAAACTTATAATTAATAATAGAACATTGTAATAGATACTTAATAATATTGTTTTAATTTGTCATGAGAATATACTATTATTTTGAAAGTTATTACATAATAGTCTTATCATGACACCGCATAATTATATTCAAATTGAATTTATTTACATATTACTTATTATAAGGAATTTATTATATCCAAGATTCTAAAAATAATCAAAGAAATAATATTTTAAATTGTTAATATAATTTCATTATATCATTATATTTCATCAATATATATTTTTGTATTCAAATTTTATTGTGTTACTTTAATATTAATTTAAAATGAAAAACGCTCAGTAGTTTTCAAGAAATTTTTTTAAATGTGGTTTAATCAAATGCATAAAAACTATTATGGTAATGAGAATAATTCTAAGCACATAAATTAGGAAGATTATGGACTTAATGTTTATTTTATTAATTAGTGAAAGTTAAATAATTTTAGAAGAAATTCAACTACAGATTTTTAGATATTTTTAGAAAAATTTTACAATTAATTTTTTGAAATTGCATTAATTTATATCATTTTTTAATATGATTAAAATAATTTTCCTAAACTAGGAAACTAGATTATTTTGAAAGAACTTAAAATTTCAAATTTTAAATTTTTTATCTAATTATTATATCCATTAATTCTAGTAAAAGGAAATGTATTAATAGGATTAATTTTAATTAAAATCTTGAAGAAAACATTTTAAATAATGTTGGAGATATTCAGTAGTGCATTGCACTCAACTTTTAAATATTTGTAACAACTCTAAGCTTTGTGCGTAAAATTTACAGATTTTATCTGCATGAAAAAAGAAGGTGTCCAGTAAATAATATTTGTTCAGAATTATTAAATAAATTATTATTTTATTTTACAAGAATTTTTATTTACTATATATTTTTTATTTTTTAAATTAAATTTACTATGTGAAAAATTACAATTTATACAATATGTAATACTGAACATAAAATGAGGTGGTGAAGAAAAAAAAGGCATTGAATAAGAGTTTAACATTAGAAACTCCTGGAAATTATAGTTAAATAATTAATTGCTATTTTTAAATAAAAACCATTGATTATGATATTTTTAATGAATGTTTCATACATTGCAATAATTAATTAATACAATTATAATTTTGTTTTGTTTTGGGAGAAAAATCATGCAGGCATGTTTGAAGGAGTATTGACCAAAAACATACAATGATCAAAGTGAGGTGATTATTAATTACATATAAAAGCAATATTTTATGATTTGACTACTTTCATAGTGAAAGAATAAACTTTCCTAAGCATTTTCAACAAAAAAAACTAAAATCATCACAACATCATAAAAAACTGGGGAAAAATTAATCTTCTATAATTATAAAACAAAATACTTTAACCATCTATATTTTAATCAATTGTATTCTTATATTTTTAATCGAAAATTCTCAAAAATTCTCAAAAGATAAGATTCAGCCAAAATCGAATGTATATAATAACTATCCTCATGTTTACAATTTTAATAAATTTTACATTTAGGCAAAATGACTAAATTCTAGCAATATTTTAAGGAATTGAAAAATTTTGACTAATATCTTTTAAGAATTTAAACAATATAAATAAGAGCTATACATAAGCATTATATTATTTTGATTTTTTAAAAGTTTTTTTTTAATTGTTACCGTTGAAATTTGTAAGTATTTAATTAAATAATTAAGAACTGATTAAGAGCAACAAAATAATCTTTTGAAACACATATCTATTTAAATTACATTAAAAATATAAGCAATTAACTGATAAAAATAATAAGTTAATTAATTTTTTTAAATATTAATGAAGTTTAACTAAGTAATAATTGTTTTATTAAAATAATTTAAAATGCACAGAAGTTACTTGAAGTAACATATAACATATAAAATAATAATATAATTTTAATACCTTGCTTATTTGTTCTTCATCAGATGAACTGCAATCTTCAAAATTACTATTTAGTTCTTCGTCATCAGAAAATACTACTATATCATCTGTTTCTTTGTCACTTCCATAAAAACTATCATTATCTTCAGCAATACTTTTAGGTGAATTTAAAATTTTTATATCTTGATCTGTTCCAATAATTCTGTATGTATTTGACATTTCTATTTCTTTAAGTAATATAACTTCTTTATGATCATCTGATTCAGGATTTTGCCAAGCAGTAATAGTAGTATGATGAGTCTTATTTACTTTAACACACAATGAATCAGAGTGCTCTTTTTGTTCTTCTTCTAAGGAAGCCATATACTCCTTACCTAAAATATAAATTACATTAAAAAAGAAATAACATACAAATTTAAAAGTTTAATTACTATGTAAGCTTTCTAAACTAGATTTAAGTGATTCATCTGATGCCAGTTTTTGTCTTTTGACTAAAATTTCACAAGGACTTAAACATGATTTTTTTTCTGTATTTTTTCTTCTGTATACAATTTGAGGCCATTTCTCCTCGTCTGTTTCATCTGCATCTGTTTCAGTATCCTCAGATAACTCAACCATTTCTGCATAACCCTCAGGAACTACACGTTGAATTGCAGTAACTTCACCATGACTAATAACACTGGACTTTAATATTTCATGTTCTTTAATCTCAACCATGACACACTCTTGTGTATTATTTTCACATTTAGGTTTTACAAAAGATTGCAAAAACTTAGGATCTACTTGAGATACTTGTGAAAATAACATACTGTTTTTAGTCAGTTGAAATGTATCTTCTTCATCATTATACTGCATTAATGAATGGTGATCTTTTTTGCTTTTTTCTTCAGTAATCATTATCTTGGGAACATATTTTTCATTTAATTCTGTGGATTTATTAAGATTTTTTTCCAATTGTTCACAAGTCATATTAGATTTATCCTGAAATTAATTTTTTTTTTTTTAGTTACATATTTATATACCTTGATTTTACACTAAATTAATGAAAATTTAAATAGTTTTAAATAAAAACAATAATTTCTCATTATTTTTACCTCCAGTTGTGTTAAATTATTTTGAAGTCTTTTCAAAACTATTGTCCATCTATTAAAAATAATATCCATACGTTCACGGTAAGTATTATCTTCACATAGGGGATCTTTAAGAGATTCAAATTCAATGTAATGAGAATTAATTGAATTCTGAACTTTTTCCCACTCTTTACAATCTACTTCTAAAGTATGCTGTATAAAATACACAAAAAATATTATAAAAACAAACAAGGCATTTATAGTTGCATAAAAATTATTGAAATACTCACTTTAATAAATTGTAATTGGACATCAAAATGTGTCTCTGGTGAGTGATTATTTTCAATTTCATTCAGTTTTTGTTCCACTTCATTTAACCAATTTGCAAAACTATTAATATTATTGTCAAGAAAATGCAAAATGTTTAATCCTTTTTCTAGTTTAGATTTTGTATTAGAAATATCTGTAGTCAACTAAATACAATATCAAAAACAATTTAAATTATATTATAAAATATAAAGCTATATATATATTACATACAGAAAAAGAGTATTTTAAGCTGTGTAATATATAATAGCTGAATAATATTCACTATAAAAGAACAAGTAAACCTTATACAAAAGTCAAATACACTTACTTTAGAATATAACTGATTAATGGTTTCAATTTGTAATTGATTCTCATAAGTTTCATTTGAACTTATCACAAAGTCCACTTCATTTTTTAAAATTTCTAAAGTAGAACTCATTTTCTGTGAAAGATTAATTAATTTTTTATTAAAATCTTTAAGAATAATCTCAATATAAAATGTTAATAATATATTAGATCTTAGAATGTTATGTTTTTTTTTTACGTGTATATACTGTTTGAAAATATTAACATTGAATTACTATCTTGTTATTATAATTAAATATTAAAATTTCTTATACAATAAAAAATAAATTGAATTATTGAGTTTAACGATTTGTCTAAGGTGAAAACACAATTAATATTAATAGAAATGAACAATAATAATAATAATAATAATAATAATTAACAATTAATAACAACATAGTTATTATCGATAATATGACCAATTCAATGTGCAATGAGCACAATCATACAATTGATTTTTATTTTAGAAATTATAATTTCTATAAAATAAAAAACTATGTATGTTTAATTAAAAAATCCAAGTATAATTGATTAGATTAAAAATTTCCTTTCCAAAAATGTATACATAGCAACCTACATTTTTATAACACTTAAAATTCATATTTATTCATTTATTAGAAATTACAAATATATATCTTGTCTACAATTAAAAAGCATTTTTACCATAAAACACAATATATAATATAAAATAAATATATATTTCATGTATTTAAATATAAAAAATAATCACCATAGACTGTTCCAGTTGGCCTTTAATGCTATCAGGATCATCAGATGCTAATTCTAAAAGACATATAGTATTTTCAATGGACTGTAATTCTCTCAAGACTCTAGAAACACGAGTAGGTAAATCTCCAGGAGATTGATATCTTTCAAATTTCTCTTCTAATTGATAAAAACGTTTCTATAAAAATACATTTGAATATTTTAACAGAAATATACTTTTATTATAAGTTTCAATATAGTTTTAACAAAACTTAAAAAAAATGTGTACATTTATTTACCATTTATTATATTATATATCATTAGCTTTGTATTAAATGCATCTAATTTTATTACATTATAAAATGCATACTGTCATTTTTACCAGATATATAATCTTAATTCAATATTAATAATTACAAAATTTAAATTTATTTTTTTTCTTTTATAATTGTATTTTATATTTAAATAGTATACATATAAGTGAAATTGTTAAACTAGTATACAGTGCTGAGTTAACAAATATGTCACTTGGGGGCAGATTTTAAATTGCTGCAATCTATAAACTTATTGTACCAATTATTTACAAAAATAAAAAAAATAACCGCGTTAAAATTATTAAATTAATCTATATTTATAAACAAATAAACATCGTAATAATAAAATGGAACATCAGTAATTTTAATATAATATAACTATTAGTATAAACATTCAGCACTACTTAGCCTTATGTGCTTTCCACTCAGTCAATATAGTTTGACAGTTGACGAGACAACGATCAGGGTATATGAGACTCAAAAGACAAATAGACGATGGAATAATAAAAAAATTGCTTGCTAGTGTACAAATAAATCATTTGAAACTATTAATATCAAATTTAATAATCTAATAGTTATAAATTATAATATAGCCATACGGGTACATAACTAACACATTAAGTATCAGTGAGTTAACTATTGTAAACATATTGTATACAATTTGTACTCAAAAATAATACAAAAATAGAAAACTCCAAATGCTATAAAAATATGTACATACCAATAATATGCTAAACACTTACTTACTGGACAATTCTGCGGTAGGTGATATAATATTATATAACTATTATTATTTGTTTTACATACTTTTCAATAATTAATAATTCTTCCTTAAGTTTGTTATACATTAGAAAACTTCAAAACTTTAATTTTTGCTATTAAGAAATTGCCATGAAGAAAACTGCCTCTTTGTCCCCCCCCCCCTGATTGGAACTCTTAACCCAAAATTATGTTTTGCATGAATAATTCAAGAGTAATAATTAATTAAGGCTATTCAATACATTTTTGGAGAAAACCAATTTATATAAGTAACCACATATATATATAATAGATAGAAGTTAACACTCATGTATAAATTCTTTTTGATTAGTTCTATGCAATTATTGAGTTAGATATCTAATAAAAATAATAAAAATATAATACAAATTGGAAGCTGATTAATATTAGATATGTATGTCATTTATTGATTAACATTTTATTAATATTGATTATGATTAGTATAATTTTTACATTAAATGGGACTTTAAAACTTACTTTTAATAAAGATAATTGATCCTTCAAACGATTTGCTACTTCTTTTTTATTTGCTATTTCATAATTGCATATCTGCTCTTCCATGTCATGCAATAATTTAGCTTGGTTTTGGAATTCTTTAGATAATCTCTATTTAATGAAAAAAAGTTGTTAATAAAATGACAGTTAAACATTTCAGTTGATAGTTTCATATATATGCTTATTAAAACTATAATATTTTTAATGTAAATACATTTTAAAAGAAAAAAATTTAGCGATATTGTCATAAAAAAATTTAGTACTAAAATTTAAACTTCAAAACGATGGATTGTAAAGTATTATGAACGACTGACAATTTTATTAAATATAAAATGTATGACTAAATTTTGCAATAATAATATATTAATTGATACATAAAAATATCAATCTAGCTTTCAAGCTTATACTCATAGTACAATTAATATAACAAAGGACAAATATAAATTAGTATTGGAGTTTTACTATTTTAATTTCAATAATCACAAAAAAGTATTGAAAAAATTATAAAAAAAACTTATTCATATTTTTAATAATTTATAGATTTTTAAATAATAGTAAATATAGGTCTGTTTTTGTAAAAAAAAGATGTTTTTATAAAAACCAACTGAATTTATTTTTATTTAATTCCTTCAAATTTGAATTATAAATGCTGTACAGAATTAAAATAAATATAAATATTTTTATTTATTTAAAAAATACATTCTAGATACAATTAATATATTAATAACTTACTTCAACATCATTAGGTAGATCTTGAGGTGAAAAATCATTTTGTATACGAGATGTAAGTTGTTGATCAGTAGTTTCAAGCCATTGTTGAAATTCAGCAATGCAATTTTCAGATTTTTGTGTTTGTTCAATGCTCTCTTCTAAACGCTTAATTTTATCCTCTGCCTAAAGGAAAATAATAACAATACAATTATATAAATCAATTGATACGACTTTTATTTAGAATTTATTATCTAAGAAGAGGTAGGTAATACAAATAATCCTGGTCAGCATTATATGGCCTAGAGCAGATCTAGGAAATTAAATGTGGTCCAAATGGAACATTTCAGCCTATGTAACACGTAAATCAAATTTTGATGACAAACAACAAATAGAATAGATAAAATAAATAGTTCTATTCTGAGGATACAATAAAATTAGCATTTTTTAGTAGTAAAATAATCTATCTTAAATGTATAATTTTTGTTTAAGAAACCTGTTGATTTAATTTTGGTACTAGAACCAAAAAAAAAATTTCTAGCTATATATTAGACTGTAGTAGATACCCTTTTTTTTTCTTAATTCAATTGCTAAAAATTTAATAAATTAACCACGTTAATAATACACCATACTATGTTATATAGTACATTTTTTTTATAAATAATAATTAATAATAAATTATTTATTTATTAATTATAAATAATGAAATATTAAGTCACTAAAATAAATTAAAATTATAACAATAATTACTTGAGTCGTAAGTTTTTTGCAACGTGAAGTAACTTTTGCTAAATCTACTTTAATACTTGACAACATGACATTATGATCAGTCAAAATAGACCCAATTTCATTCAATCGATCAACTCTAGATTGTGGATGGTTTCTAAGACAATTTTCTAAATCCTAAAATAAATAAAAATATAACTTGCAGATTAATGATTTAAGTAAACTCAGCTATAATAACTTAAACCATTAAATACAGTTAATAGATAGAACAGTTAAATCTTAATTTTTAATAACTGGAATTGTATTTAAACTTTGCAGTTTTAATTTACGTTAAGAAGGTGACTAGTACAATTCAAATTATTATCAAAATATAATAAGATTAGGCAGCACACCAACTATAACTTGAGGAGCAGAGATCTCATTAAAAGACATATCTATATATCAATATCTACTATGATATGATAATGTTTAGTAATTGGGTATCATTCCTTATGACCAGATCATTATAATTGGCTTTTATCCTATGAAACTTACATATACAGTATCATTCACACCATAAAAAAAAATTTTTATAAATGAAATTGGTTTATTATTACTTTTGAGTAAAAATGGACTCAACTAACCTATGTTATTTAATACATTTTTCAGCAATAATTATGACATATTATAAAATAAAGTTTAAATTAATGTATTCAAATGATTTATTGATATTATACATATATTTTCAAATTAATTTTAAATAAAAATGTATAGTTTATAGAAAGTTTAAATACTTACATCGAGCTCTTCAGATATTTCTTCAGCATCTGTTGCTATAGTTTTCACACTTTTTTTAAGACATTTATCCAATTTATCAAGCCATACATTTTCTTGAGACATTAAAACTATAAATATAAGACAGATAATTTATATACATGACGATAAATATGGGTTAATATTGAATTCATTTAAAGTAAAGTTCTCGATTTATTAGCCAATTCATGAAATATAAAAAATTGTATATACTTATTAAAATAGTATATTATATAAGTTAAAAAATGTCTTAGAACAAATTTTTCTTAAACATTTAAACACATAAAAACTGGGAAAATGAGTAAGATATATTAAATTAACCATCACTTCATGAACATTTTAAGTATAGAATAATAATCAATAGTAATTAAATATTTTTTTTTATATAATATTCAAAAAGGAATTAATAGATGTAAACCTTTAAACTCAGAGTGAAGCTGTACATCTTGTTGCAAACGATTTCGAATAAGTTGCACACCATCAAAAACTTTATTCCATTTTAAAATTAAGATCTTGATGTTATCATCTTGACTTTTTTCTATATTGAAAATAATTTTGATCAAAATCAAATAATAGGTGGTATAAATTAAATACTTACCAAGTTTTTCTAATTTTGGTTTTTTCTCCAAAAGTTTATCATGTAAAGTATGATACTTGTTTTTTAATTTAATAAGTTCACCAGCTGAACCCACAGGATCATTATCTCGATAAGAATGACATTTTTCAACTTCAGATACACATTTTTTGATTTCAGTGAAATCCTGAATAGTTTGAAATAGACTTCAATAAATACTGAATTAATTAATAAAGATAATATCTATAATTTTATCATTACATTTTCTAAAGTTTTTAATCCTTCAATAGCAATATCTTCCTTAAATTTCACAATTTTATTTAATTTTTCTTCAATAGACTCTAATTTCTGATTCATTTGAATCTTGAATTCAGAATCCACAGAATACTCAAAAATGTTTTTCATATCAACATGAAGCTTCTCATATAACTGAGATACAGAATCACAAACATCCTGAAAATTAGAAATTCATAAATATTAAAATATTTTGATTCCATTTTCAAAATTTTATACTCATACATTAATCATTTTTAAATCGGGTTGATCACTTTGAGAATTATAATAATTAAATAGATCTTCACTTTGTTCCATTAAATCTTCTAATGTCCTAAAATTAGATTCTAATTCTCGAACTAATAACAAATCTAATTTTATCAAAATACATAAATTAGTGTAGGTATTAGGATTGTATCTTAATATGAGGTATTGATAAGATACAAAAGATGTAGGTATTATTATTATAAAATACCTTTTTGTAACTTCATAATCCGTTCATCTAAAAGTACTGGAATATCACTCCATCTTGTATTTAAGTCTTGAAGGTCTTCAGTTAGTCTTTCTACAGCCAATTCACTGTTGAGTTTCTCTAAAATATCTTGCCCAAGTGTATTTACCATTTCTAAAGTATCACGGCGATCATTTATTGACTTTTGCATTTCCTTTAATATTTTTAAATCAATACAATTAAAATCTGGGAAATTATATAATAATTAAAAATATTAAATCTTTACTATCAGTTGTTCTAATTTATCGGTTAAAACACTTGAATAATTCATTAGAACAGGTTCACCCAGTAATACTCCTTCTAATTTGTTAATCCAACCAGTAAGTTCTTCTTTTGATTCTTTAAATTTTGTATTTGAATTAGTTTCTTGTGATAGTTTTGCTTGTATTTCATAAGAAGAAAATCTAAAAATAAAATTGTTTAATATATAATACTAAGTACTATTTTGTTTTCAATCTATAACAGACTTTTCATTTAGTAAATTCCAACTAGTAAAGCATTTTTGAATTTCATTTCTTAATAACTCTTCAGGATCTAACAGTTCACTATTAGCATTTAATTTATTTATACGTTCTTGAAGTGATTTTAGTGATTTTAATTTTACCTAAAAACATTTAATATAATTACCAATAACATTAACTCAAAATTAAATGTTTATGCTCACCTTTATTTGTTCAAAAGTACAGTTTCCACTATCTAACCATTTAGCGTAACCATCAAGTATTAATTTTAAATTGTTCATTTCTTTTGTCATTTGTTTTTTTTCAATGTTATATTTTATTTTATTTTGGAATGTTATCAAAGAAGATTCTAAATCATTAAACTCTTTACACAGTTTATTATAATCATCTAATTTAGGAAATGGAGTATTATTACCTTAAGAAAAATAAACAGACATAATAATGTTATAAATAGTAATTAAAAATAATATGAATCTTACTTTCACTATTTGTTATAAATTTACTAGCAAAATCTAACTGTGATTTTTGAGAATCTATTTCAGACATAATATCTTCATACAAAGCAGCTTGTTCTTCTACTTCTAATGGTTCATCAAGTAGCTTATGAGTTCTTCTTAACCAGTTACTTAAATTTGATGTAGCATTTTCATATTCATCTTCTTGAAAAGATCCACCTTTTCTTCTACGTTTCCAACCAAATTCCTAAAAAATCATATTATATAATAAAAAAAAAAGGTATCAAAATCAATAATGTAAATACATACTTCAATTTCTGTTAAATTTAGATTACTATCAAATGAATTATCATCTAAAACTTTATCATCAGCTTTCTCTGTTTGGGAATTAGTTATTAAATCAAATTCAAATCCAGCATCAGATATCTAAAAAAAAATTAAAAAATTATGGTCTGTTATTTTAAAATAAAGTTTAATTTGATTTATGGGTATATCATATATCCATTTAAATATATTTTAATAAAATATTTAACTATATTTACTATATACCTACTAAACTAATATTTTTATTTTTTGTAAACATTGAATGTTAATATTTTAAAAATATTTTTTTTATATATATTATTAGTAATGCAGAATTAAAATAATTAGATTTATTTTTACTTAGTTATAAAAAAATTTAAAAAAATCATTAAGACAAAATTAAAAGGTAACTCTAAGAATCAGCTTGCTAAATGTCTAAACATAAAAATTAAACAAAAAATTATAAACGACAATTAATTGTTATTAAACTCCGAATCAGTTACCCAAAAACTTATTTTGAAATAATTTTTTTCAACATAGTACCTTCATTAATTGACAGGCTAAGTTGAGTTTGTGAAACAATTAAAGATTCCCCATCAAGCTCTATTATATAATAATTATTTTAAATTTTAATTAACAAATAAAAATATTTATTCAATGAACTGTAATCTAGTATTTTGTTTTAAATTTTTTTTTTTCAAAACTTTATTTATAGGGAATTAAAGGAGCCAATATTTTTTCATAATAATATATATATTACATATACTATACATGTAATACAGTCACAAACTATTAATTACTAAAAAATATCAGTAAAAACTTGAAGGTAAAATATACAAAAATAACTAATCAAAACTATTTAAAACTTTTTCTGTATTAGTCCATGTATTAATTATTGAATACAATATACATACTCTTTGAGCTTGTATTTCAATGATTTGTACTAAAGCATCACATCTATCTTGCAGGGTTTCTATTTTTTCTGAATATGGTGAATCATCTATATACAAAAATTCCTCTTCCAAATTTTGAATTTTAGTTTGAAGATGATTAATATTTTTTTGTTGACTTGACATCTGATGACGTAATGTCTATAAGTAATTATTTGATAATTAAATATATTTCACAAATATAACTTATAGATAATTATTACTTGTAATTGTTTGATCCTCTCTAAAATTTCTGCTACTTCAGTTACATGTTTGGATTCCATATGTTTAAGACTCACTTCTTTAGAGTCAAACCATGACTGTAACCATGATAATTGCTCTGTGATTCGACTACACTTCATTAATAATGTCTGTAACTTAACACCATATTCTTCAGCCCACTTACAAATATGAGCCCAACGTTCACCTAATGCTGATAATTCATCTTCCATTTGGACATGCACTATGAAAATTAGTTAACTTAAATAAAGCCTACACTGGCAGTTTTTATATTGATGATTTTTATAGTGATGGCTGATCAATAAAAGAAAATAATAATTAAATGTTATAATTATTTATCAAAATAATGAGCTTACCAGAATCAGTGAATGTATTTTCATCGATAACCACAACAAGATTGGATAACGAATCAACTGATAATTGTTGTTTTCTTAAATCAGCTCGAAGTGCAGAATGTTCTTCTAACTGTGAACGTAAACTATCAACATCCATTTTTGCTGATTGAGATAATCGTGAAATACGATCTTCAGTTTGTGTCAACCACAACCGTAATTCATCCAACTGTTTTTGCTGTATTCCCATTAAACATTCATGTATTCTAAAAAAAAAATAATAATAATAATAGTATTTTTCAGTTTGTAAGAATTAAATCATTTTAAATTTACTTTGTTTGCCTCTCCATGGCAGTAATTCTCAGTTTTTCCCATCGTGAATTTAACAATTTCATTTGAATACGAACTTCTTCTTCTTCTTCTTCAGTTAAACCACCATCAGCTAACATTTTAGCACCTTCTTCTAATACAACACCAACACCTTCTTGGTGATGCCTCAATTCAATAAGAAATTTCTTCAAAAAGTTAAAAAAAAATATATAATTTTATTTTATTAATTGATGAAATTATTAATTATTTTACTTCGTGCAGGTGAAATATTTCCCTAACACCCTCTAGTTCTTCAGGTAATTTTTCTGACTGATGTAAACGATCTTCAGCTTCAAGCAACCATGTTAAAACTTCTTCTAATGCAGTTTGATAACCACCAAGCTCAACAGAAATATTTGTTAACATACTTAAAGGCCTTTCATCAGTATTTTTCGATGTATCATCAAACTAAATCAATATTTTCATCATTTTAGTTATAATAATACATAACTAATTTTTTTTTCTTTATTCTTACTTGCAACTCAGATTTTGAAGCTCCTATGTCATCTGAATACTGAGATAATCTTTGAAATAAGCACATTACATACATCATAACAGATTTTTTATCAGGTACAGATGTATTAACATCTAAACAATATAAAACAAAAGACTATTAATACTTAAAATATTAAAAATTATTAATTTTTGAAATACCTTCAGGATCTAACAAACGTTCAATATTTAAATGAGAATAAGAAGCAGCAAATATATTTTCAAGTCTAGCATTTGGATGTTGTTTTAGTACTGAATCATAATCTACAAGATCTGGTCTAAATTTGTGAATTAATGCATTGAATGCTAACCCATCTGACCAACTTGAAGTAAAATTTTTAATATCAACTCCATAACCCTGCAATTTTTAGTAATATTTAATAATTTTCATTAAACAGATCAATATTCTTACTTCTGTATTTTTACGACACCAAGCTAACAAAGTTTTTTCTAAATTTGTTTGCTGTGATTCCAACATTAATTCTTTTAAATGAAAATCAACCTAATAAATCAAAAATAACTATTAGTAAATTATTATTTATAAAATTGTATTAACATTATTAAAATTTTTTTCAAAATTACGATTAAAAAAAATAAATAATTTACCTGCCAATGTAATATTATACTCCACACTAAGCCCAGAATAAGCTTTGGGCTACCATCAACTATATCATTACTACTTATATTAACTAATTTCACCTGAAAGTCAATACTAGAATCAATTGATAATTTATCACAATTGTAGTTTTATCATAAAAGGAAATATAAATTATGTTTAATGATGAATCAAAATGTTGTAAAACTTACATTGTTTTGATCCAATATTTGTAAAGCTTTATTTACATTATTTAAGTGATGAACTCTCATACAACCTTTTTCAGGTTTCTATTACAAAAATAAGTTTTATTATGTATGAATAAGACATGCAATGTAAAATTACTCACTATTTGTGTGTTAGTTAAAATTTCTAACAAATAAAGTAATTTAGTGCCATTTTGTAAATCCAAAAATAAATCTGATATAACTTCATGATTTTCCTATAAATATAATTTAAAATGTAATATTTGAAACATTTTTTTAAAAAAATAAAAGAACCATAAATTATATAACTCACTTTTGATAATTGTGAATTTATCCACTTGGTGAATGTTTTCTTTTGAACATCTTCACGTTCATCTATAATATAAAATAATATTATTCATGAATATTTTAAAATGTCTAATCTCCAATTAGATTAGTACGCCTACATATTTACATGGTAACACTGCATTGTATATTGTTTTATACATAAATACACCTACATATTTTTTTCAACAAATAACACAATAGTATTTGACAGATAAATTGCTTAGGACTTTATGGGAATTAAAATATAAATCAATCGACTTTCAAAAGTAATAATTAATTATCATCTACAATTCTAAATATATTTATAACTAATTGATAATAAGTAAAAACTTAAATGATTTAAGGTTTTTGGTAGATATTAAATAAATGTTTAAGATTCTAAAACAATTGAAATTAAAAACATACATTTGCTATAACAATATAGTTATTTATCAAATATTTTTTATAAATTTAAATATTTTAAAATTATACACACAAATACTTTGGTTCTTAGAAAAATTAATAACAACAAAAATTACCATTATTTACATAAAAGTGACATACCAATAAGAAATTAATACAAGTAGACTTTTAATTGTTAGTAATATTATTGGTTAAGAGGTATCTTATTTGAAACTATCTTAATTCATATAGATAATAATACATCAATAGTTAACATTTTCAACGATTTAATAAATATAGTTCATATAAAGAGTTCTGATAAAAAAAAAAATTAATGTTTTTTATAGATAAATGAATATTTATCTTATCACATTTGAAAATATTTTGCAAGAAAACAAAAAAAAATATTAATTTAACAAATATCATTATTAAAAACAGGCATTCAAGTTTATAACATTTTTGTTTGTCAATATAGATTTTTCAATGAAAATTTTCTTAGTGCACAGAATAGCATCATACATTGAACTAAAACTTTAATTTTATTAAATTATGTGAAGGAGAGAGCAGTTTTGAGTAATATAGTATGTAATATAAGTCTTAAATTAATCAAAACATTACTGTTTATGTACAATTAATATTATTATTATAATACAAAATTGTATAAATAAATGTATAATTTTAGTATTAAGTTATATATAATGAATACATACAAGTAATAATGTATATTTTTCTAACTTTTAAAAAAATAATATTTAATATCTTTAATCTAAATTTTATTTATGTTCATTTAAACTTTCGATTTTATCAAAAATAACATTTTAATGGTTAAATTAAAAATTAGAATACATTTTTATTAAATACTAACCGTTATATT
The DNA here is from genome assembly GCF_003268045.1 of Sipha flava. NCBI lineage: Eukaryota > Metazoa > Arthropoda > Insecta > Hemiptera > Aphididae > Sipha > Sipha flava. Next base: position 146,102 of record NW_020272962.1, on the reverse strand, counting down.
TTACTTTCATTCATTAGAGAATATAATTTATACTTGAAATGTATTAGAAATAAATATATATTAATATATTTATAATAACTTAAATACATATTTAAAAATAAATTTATATTTAGCTTCAACTAACTATACCTAATTTTAATAAAAATAAAATAACAACATTTTAATAGCAATTAATTATTATTGATGCCAAATATTTTCAGCAAAAGTAACCTTTTTATTCTATATTTGAAATACTTAAATGAAGTGCCTACCTATTGTAACAACATTGAACTTTCACAGTCTTTACCATATACTCTTAAGAAGTAATCTAATATTTTTTTGTCTTTGACTTTACCAAATAACAATTAAGCAAATTGCAATCAATAGATAGTTAAAACAGTTTTCTTTCTAAATATTTATTGTTTATATTCTATACACAGAAAGCCATGGCATGTATAAAGTGAATGTGTATTTTTACTATGTTACAAGAATATGAACTGACATTTTATGTTAAGCTTCAAAAATAAAATGTTAAAATATTGGGTGCACAGCAGTAAATAGAATATTGACAAACAAAAACTGTCCAGGCTACCAACTCGGTCAACGAAGACACACTTGAAGTGATTTAATAGTAAACTAGAGCAATAGTATATAATAAAATATTATGAATCCTACGTACCAACGAGTATGTTGTCCACGGTAGCCATTATCATGGGTGACACCCGGCAACGGTATAGTAACAACAAAAATTCGCCAAGCGAAATGAGCAACAGGTGTCCGTGTCGTGTCACATCGTGCGCTGCGAGGGTACAACGTACATCGCTGCTAACACTTGTGATTAATTCAAAAAACCGTCACACGGCTCGAACTACGCTGACCGATAAACACGGAATGTAAACTGCAGGATGATTATTTCGGATAACGTCGTCAATGTTGAGTGAAATCGAGAACCATATCTCTGAGACAAATATGACCCGGATCATCGTTTATCAATAACATCATAATATCGTTACTTTCGGAGAAAAAAAAACATTCGCTATACTCAATAAGTGGTGTTACGGAAAAATAATAATCGGCCGACTTGATGGTTGTGCTTTGTACGCTAGATGCCTTTAGTGGCGCGTGTTGTCGTTCCCTCCCACACCACCGCCCGTCCACTAACCGTGTAATCTCGCGGACGTCAAGCGTACCTACGTATGTTGTTTTTAATATCGTACATTAAATTTAATAATAATAATTGACAATGCACCGCGGTCCGCTGTAGTGAGTTCCCTTCACACTCTATTCTCTCCCCATTATGTCATCCCCATCAACGTTGTGCCTGCGTTGTTGTCATATTTTTAGTACATAACGTACACACGCACATACGCTATACATCATATTTTTCTTATATCAAGTCGGCACTCGTCCCGAACACTTGCACACGACACTCGCCGATCGTTGTTGTTTTTCTAAACACACACACGCACAACATCATACGCTATCGCTCTCGACAATGTCGTATCGTCGTGCACTGCTACTCGCAGACGTTGGACCGTCGCCGCCGTGCCGTACGTTCTGGTGGAAAAATGTGACGATAGTGTAAAGACGTGACCGTGTCGTCCCGGGCGACTGCTCTACCGTTGACGCCGCTGCCGCCACTGTTGGTGAGTTATTTACCTGTCCGTTCGCGTATCGCACAGACTTCCGGTACCCGTCACCTTAATGGCTGTACGAACGGGCGTGCGTTTACCCCACAAGCCGTGAGATGAAAGCAATAAACGTCCCGATAACGTCACCGACTTACGTATGTATTCTGTGTTTTTGGTAGACCGTCCCAGAACGTACATCTATTGTCTAAAGATCGTTTCACAAAAGTGATAACAAGTATAAATATTTACCTCGCGTACCTATATAGATATTTACATTTCAATAGTGTAACATATGGATCAGGAGTGTACAACAATAATTAATTGGCGACTTCCATTCAATTAATTTTAATAATACTCTATTAATTCAACAATATTATTTATTTTTTATTGCAAAACAAATTATCATTACCATCCAATCTCAGCTATGTTCCTATCTACCTTTGTCAGATTTGTTTTCCCATTACATTACTGCTTCGTTTTGTGAATGTATTTTCTTCTTTTCTGTTAATATATGTGTATCAATTAATCTCTAAATATTGATTTTTTGCAGTTTTATTTCCTTAACTAATTCTTATAGTAATTATAATCATTATTAAGGATCAATAATAATATATTTTAATTTCAATATAGAATTACTGTGACTAAAAAATAATTGAATTTGATTTATTGAACATTATGATTATCTATCTTAATTTTCTTCTAGTAAAATTTTCTGTTACTATTAGCATAATATCAAAAATATTGTTTTTTGATTTAAAACTTTAGTAAAAAATTGAAGTATTAAATTATAGGTTTATTAATATTATAGTACTTGTTATAAATGGTGTTCTGTAAATTTAAGTTTAAACTCTTACAGAAAAACAGGAAAATATAAAAATATAATCTTTTATAGATATTTCATATTAGCATAAGTCTCAATATTTTATCTGTGCTTCAAAGATCACTAGAAAGAATCATGGTAGTTTGCTGCCAGATATTAACTAAAATATTAATATGTAAATATTTATAATTAACCTAGTATTTAGAATGTATATAAAGTCTCTTACTTACATTAAATATTAATTTATATCAAGTGAACTATCAGTTCTTCCATCATAGATTATTAATGTATTAATTATTAGAAAATATACTATTCAGACTTCTTTATTTAATTTAAATACATTAATACTATTATTAGCTGCTCCACAAAACAATCATGCATTTGATTTAAATGTTTTGTTTAAACTGTGATTATTTTCAGCATTGTTTCAGTTACCAATTATGGACAATGATATATTGGATGAGCGGTCAAGAGAATTTTTAGAAACTGCAGATGAATATATAACTGAACATGGACATCAACATGTGTCAGAAGAAGATAGTAAACAGCTTGCTAATAATCAACACAATTTGCCCGAAGAGTTTCGTATTGGTGATTATTTTAATAGATTTTCTATTAATTTTAAAAATTCAATAATAAAGTGACCTTTATTTATTCAAAGATGAAAATGAAGAATTGTCTCATCATACTACTGCATATTATGACACAAGTGATATGTTGTCTGGTGATGGGTCTGCAACACTTACAGAAGATGACCATCGACTAGCTAATGAATTAGCTGCTGAGCTTGCCCAACAAAACAAATCTCTTGTTGATGGTAGCCACCATGATACTCATCTCATGACTAGCTATTTGTACAGTACTGATTTTGATTTAAACACAAATGGTAAACATTCATCTCAAACATCAAATCATATCAATAATCAACAGGTTAGTATTTTTTAAAATTCTATTTTTATTTTTTATTTTTTAAATGTTTCTTTTATGTAGATTATTAGTTCAGAAAGTTTAATTGAAGTTGAAGTATCAGAGTCAGATTACCATGCAGAAATACAACATAATTTACCACACAAAAAACGTTTTCGTAAACGAGAATCTGCTCCGACTCCAATGAGAAGTATTCATCCAAAATGTTATAAATGTAAACAATGTGGTGAACAATTTAATTCTCAATCTGCGTTTACTGTAATTTTTACCTTCCATAACTATAAATTAATGCATTTATTTAACTACATTATATTTATAGGCACATAGAGCAATACATACCCCTAAAAAAGTTGGTGGTCGAATGCCATTTTTATGTGAAATATGTGATAAACATTTTACACATCAAATAAAATTTTTTGAACATTTAAAGTATCATTATGAACCACAACAAAGTAAAGTAATAGTAGTGACAACTGAATCTGGTACTTCTCCACATCATGTCAATTATCAAAATCATGTTGCTCAAGAATCAGCAGATAATAATGAAAATCATTATATTGAAGAAACTATCGAAGGTCAACCTGAACTCCATGACCTACCTCCACTTCAAAGTTACAGAGTAAATTTATTTATTATTTTGGTTAATGTTTATATTGAATTGATATTTGCAAAAGTTTTAAATTAAATAATATCAATTGTATCCTTTTAATAGTTAACTGAAGAAGAAAACATGGAGGATGATAAACATTGTTTGTTTTCATCTGATGGGTCTATATTGGCTGCACAACTTCAACAGCCATTTCCTACATGCCACCTCTGTGGTAGAAATTTCCGTCGTCTAAAAGCATTAGAAATACATATGGCTTCTGTACATCCTCAACCTGCAACTGTTGTTACTGTTAAACAAGACTGTTTGGAAGAGTTTTCTGATCCTGAAGATCTAATGGAAGGCATTCGTCACATGGTGCCTGGTGTTGCTGATACTGAATCTGAAACTGACGAAAAACCACCATTACAAGAGTAAGTGTATTAAAATAATGATTTTTATATATTTTTTTTTGTATTCAACCTTATGGTTGATTTTGCAGTCATATATGCTCTTTTCCCTGTTCCCAGCTAACCTCTTCAATTCAGTGTAGCTTTATGGTCTTGCATCAGAAATCATTTGTTCCACAAATAAAGTTCTCATATGTCTTTGGTCTCTCTTTCCTTCAATTATTTTATAAATTAATTAATTTTTGTGTCTTAAAATGTGACTAATTATGTTCTATCATCTTGCTTAGATGATGGTTTTGAGTATCTCTCTGCATTCCTCTATTTCTCTAAGTTTGCTTTCGTTGGTATGGTGTTTTATCCAACTCACTCTTACTATTCTTCTAAACACCACATTTTAAAGCTTTTGAGAATTAATTGTTCTGTCTTAATTAATATCCAGGTTTGGTATAGTTCCACATTCCATACTTATATTTTTATGAAACTTTTCTTTATCTCAATACTCATGTTATTGGAGCATAAAAATGTTCACTTATTCATAAATGCTGACTTTGCCTGTGAGATTCTGAATCTTATTCCCATGATACATTTCCTATCTTGGTTAATTGAGTTGCCTAGGTATTAAAAATGTTTCACTTATTCAAGCATTCGAGTTCTTGCTTGGATATTAATCCTATGAATTCGGTCTAATTTTTGGTACTTCATAACTTTAGTTTTTTGTCAGTTTATAAATTGATATTTATGGAAGCATCTCGTCATCTTTTACAGTGCTTTTTCCAAATCATGTTCATTATTGGTTAATAGTGCAATATAGTCAGCAAATCTTATTAAAGATATTATTTTTCCACTCACTTTTACGCCTATTTTATTTTTGAGAAATGTTTTCTAATTTCATTAATATGCTGTTCAACATAAATATTAAATAGACTTGGTGAGAATGGACATCCTTGTCTTACACCATTCCTAATTCTAGCTTTCTCTGTTTTGTCATTTGCTTTTATTGTAGCTGATAGGTCTTTTTATAAATTATATAATATTATTCATTTAATGTTTAAACTAATATTATAGATGTATATTTGAGACATTATTTTTTCAATGTAGCAATAAGTAAAATAAATTCAAAAATAGGGAGTGAATGTTGATCAAGTAAATATACAAATGTCCTCTCCTTCCTATTTTTATTCCTGATGAATGTATATCACTGGTTGCTTTTTACAATTTTAATACATTCAGGTATTTTATCTGTTAGTATATTATAAAAACAATGGTTTAACAAATATGTTACAGTTGGGAATATAATGGTGAAAGCAATACAAACCATGAAGATACTACAATTAAACCAAAACAAAAAGAAAATAATTGTTTATTGAATGAAAATGATGATAATGGTGAAAATAGTCGGGCTGAACACACTTGGGAAGATGATACAGATGAATTGGAACAGATAATGAAGAAAAATATATCAAAAAATCTTGTGTGTACTCAATGTAAAAGAAAATTTAATCATCGAAATTCTCTACTATATCACTTAAGATCACATTCTGGTAAACGACCTCATAGCTGTAAACTTTGTCCTAAAAGTTTTTTTTCGAGCAGTGCCCTCAAGGTATTTCTTGCTTTTATTCCACAAATATGAGACAACTTGGTAATATAGTTAAGTTTTGTTAAAATATATTTTGTTTATAGGTACATAATCGGCTGCATACAGGAGACAAACCTTTTGAATGTGAATGGTGTGGACGGAATTTTCGACAATGGGGTGATCTCAAATATCATATTGCTTCATTACATTCAGAGTCCAAACAATTTCAATGTGAATTTTGTGGTAAAGACTTTGCTCGAAAATATTCGTTGATTGTTCATCGACGAATACATACCGGAGAAAAAAATTATATATGTGAATTTTGTAAAAAAACATTTCGAGCATCATCTTATTTACAAAATCATCGTCGAATTCATACAGGTTTGAAAAATTTAAAATGATATTTTAATAGTTATAATAATTTTGTTTCTTAACTCAATGAATTATATTTTTAATCAGGTGAAAAGCCTTATAAATGTGAGACTTGTGGTAAAGCATTCAGAGTACGCTCAGATATGCGAAGACATACTGTTGTACATAGAAAAGATGCTGTTAACTCTGTTCAAATTAGTAGTTATACTGGTCCCGTGAATGATATTGTCACTTCTTCTGATATGAGTATCCATTTAACCAAATTAGAAGTGAAAGAAGACAAAATAACTACAGAATCTGACGTTGATGTAAAATTCCATGAAAACTTTTCTCATAATTCCAATCAACTATTATCTGCTGATGGAGTTAGTGCACCTCTTAATCTTAATTTACGAGCTCAAGATAATGGTGAAAATGATGAATCTTCTCATTTTGAACAATTTAACAGCCGTCAAGATATGATTGATCGCGATACAAATACTTTATATGTTTGGATTCCAACAAATACTGAACAACTATTACAAAGTGAATAATTTAGTTTCTAATATCCAAAGATTTATATGACTATTATTTTGTTGAATTTTTGAAAGCGTGGTCATGGAAGTCATCAAAAACTCAAATAATTTTACTCTTTGTTAAAATAGATTTTCAAGAGTTTTTATGTGTTGTTTATGTCTGTTTCTAAGTCTGATATTATGAAATTATTTTGATACATTTTAATTACAAAATTATATTTGATTAATTTCTATCCAAATATTAATCAAATGAGAAAACATTAACAAGGTAAATTCAAAATCACCCTCTAAACCATTTTATAAGTGTAAACATTTGGGGCTACAAAACTTATTATGTGTAATGTATTAACACAATTTGTTGAGTATTTATTAAAGATTTAATTATAATACTCTATTATTAACAAGTGTTGAACTTTTATAGTTTACCAAAATATTAAAAATTAATCACCCAGTGGCTTTTATTTATATTTTAAAAAATAACCTATGTTTATGTAACTACATTTCATTCATTTTTTAAAAACTGTTAGTAATTTATTGATACCATTTTAAAGTATTAATAATTATTTGTGAAAGAAAATTTAAACATTTAGATAATCTATTAAATTACTGTCCAAATGTGTATCATATAAACAATAACAATTTTAAAATAAACTAATACAGTAACTCTAATAATATTAAAAAAAAAAATTTTTTGATAAATCATAAGTTGACTTTTAGCTTAAATACATATATGATATATTTTTTAAACCTAGTCTATAAATGTAAAATTAGAAAAAAATTATAATTTGTTTTTAATTGGTTAAAAGCAACACATTTTTATTTTATTTTTTATATGAGGTCATAAAAATAATTACATGTTTATGAAATTTCTTGATTAATATTGTATGAACATTGATATTTTGATGCTGGACTGCAATTTAATTTCTGGCTGTCATAAAAAGTTTTTTGGTTATTATATTAAGGTTTAAGATATTCAAAGTAACTAGAGGGCCATATTTTATAACTTCAAAATCTGGCGGGCCATAGCAAAAAAAATAAAATTAAAAAAAAGGTCATTAAAATCGATTGCGAGCATTTATTTTAATTAATTAAATTTTATGACTGAACCAATACAATAAAGTAAGTGCCTATAGCTAAGTTAGCTATGTCATATGGATATATATTATATATAGACATTCAATGATTAATAAATTATGATAACAGTTCGTGTTCTACCACCGACTGTACAACACGTGTGCTCGCCGATGACGTTTTATAGCTCTCGATAGCACGTACATACTCCACGGCTGGTGTTACCAGGTAATAATATGATTATACACCCAATTAATCACGTTATATAACACGGTCGCCTTTATTCATAATTAAAATGAATAGAAACTCCTTGGGCGTCTCGCCCAACACCAAAACTATTCTACAAACTAAATCCCTCACCACCAACATGTCAAAAAAACCAAGTGCTTTACCTACACAAAAAAATCGCAATTCATCATCTACGAATTCATACCAACACAACATATCCAACTCAAAAACAAACCCGATTTCGAACGATAAAAATTTGCGATCTAACCAAACCCCCCTTTCCCGTCCCATCGATAACACATCAGTGTTTCTGTTGCTATCGCAAATCAATTAACTAATGACTCCCTATCGTTAACGGAACACTACTCAACCCGCATCTATCTACACCAGTGTTTCTCAACCTTTTTTAAGTTACCGCCCCCTTGAGTGTCAACAAATTTGTTAACCGCCCCTACAATGTAAGAACTCTATAATTAAGGGTATTTGGAAAATTTAAAAGAAAAAATTGAAATGATCTAATAACTCATGTTTTTATTTATAGAACTAGTATTATGGAAATTAATTTAAAAAAAATGAATATTGATAAATAAATAAATAAATATTAAATTAATTATTTAAAAAAATATAAATATAAATACATTTTTTATTTTCTTTAAAAATATATTGCTAGGCTTCAATGAGATGGTTGAACTTGGTGAACTTTAGCAAGTTTTTTTATATTAGGTTCGATGTTTGTTAGCTTAAGTCGTAAATCTCCTCTTGTCACGATATCCAGTCGGTTCCTTTTTTTTTGTAATCAAATCTGTTACAGTGCTGAACCCTCGCTCGACGAGGTATGAGGAAGGAAAGGCTATTAAAAATTTTTTAACGAGAGACCACAGTCCAAGATAATTATGAACTATGTTAGTTAAAAGCCAAAATTCCGTGAGCCGGTCACTACCTTTGAAACTGGATTTCAATGTTTCATCAGTTGAAAGTTCGATTAGTTCTTCTTAAATTTGTATCTCTGCTGTCTCAATATTTATAAAAGGATTCATGACCCATTGAGGAACTTCCAACGACAAAATATCCTTAAAACGTTCTGAAAAGTCCATATGTAAAGACTCGAGATGTTGACAGTAAACTTGTATGTTGTCGAAAGATATTTCACTGTTTTTGTGCAGATCAGCCAAGACTGGGAACTGGCTGAACTCTTGGCGACCAAAATTGGTCTTCCACAAAGTCAATTTTTTTTGGAATGCAGAAATAACCGATTTTGACGTTATTAAATTGAGCTCGTCACCTAGCAGTTGCAAATTAATGGCATTAAACTTTGCATATAAATCGGTCATATAAGCAACATCGCTTTTAAATAGTAACAACCTGTCTTTGAGCTTTACATCTTTCTCTTCAAGAAACTCAAGCACGGAATCAAAAAGATTCCAAACCCTATTGAGGCAGGCACCTTTGGAGAGCCAGCGAACTTCGGTGTGTAAAAGCAAGCGATTGAATTCTTCGTCGTTTTCCTTGCATAGCTTTGTAAATAGTCGATTGTTCAACGAATTACTACGAATTTTATTCACAGCAAATATAACATATTGTAATGACTGATGCAAACGATCACTGAGGTTTTTTGCAACTAAATGTTGTCTGTGAATGACGCAGTGAATAGCTAAAATACCGGGTATTTCATTTTTAAAAAAAGCTATGAACCCACGATGACGTCCTACCATTGCAGGTGCTCCATCAGTGGCAATAGATATAACGTTTTTAAGAGGAATATTTTTTTCTTTAAAAAAGTCTTTGACTATATTGAAAATAGATTCACCTTTAGTGTCAGTAATCAAGGTCCTTGCAAAAAGCATTTCTTGAACGATTTTTCCTTTGTTTACAAACCGGACGTATGCCAATAGTAATGCCTCATTATTCGGTAATGTTGATTCGTCGATTTGAAGTGAAAATTCGGTGGATACTAGAAGTTCACATAATGAAATTTCAACGTCTTCCGCCATTTCGTCGATTCGCCGTCGCACAGTATCGTTGCTTAATGGGACATTTTGTATTACACTGTGTGAGGCTGAATGGTGTAAAACCGTTTCTAAAATTTCTTTGACAGCTGGAAGTATTAACTCTTCGCCTATGGTATGGGCTTTTCCCGATTTTGCGATCAATTTCGATATATTATAAGAAGCAATCAAACCATCATCGCATTGTTTTGATGAGCCTGCGCATAAGCCTGAGACCGATGGTGCCTTCAGAAACTTGTCCCTAATATTTGTGAAAAACGAGCGTAGCAATTTTCGTCAGTCAAGAATACCCTAGCGAAGAAATACATATAACCACTGATATAGAAGCTGTCGCGGTATCCATAACATTACCCCATAATAAAATAACAATCTGCAACCTCTACCTCCCCAATCAAAAAAATTTCACACTCACTGACACAGAAAATATCACCCATCAACTCCAACAGTCGTTCATAATAGTCGGGGACTTCAACAGCCACAGCCCAATCTGGGGATCACATAAAACCGACACAAGAGGGAAAATAATTGAAGAGCTCCTAACTCAAGACAATCTAGTAACATTAAATACCGGCCTGCCCACCAGAATAAATCCCTCTGACGGGAAATTTTCTGCTATCGACCTTTCTATATCAAATACCTCCCTTGCACACAAACTTGAATGGAAAGTACTACCTGATATCTTCAGCAGCGACCACATTCCCATCCAAATAACATTCACTTACCCGTCAAACAAAGAAGACTTATGCTATCCGCCGAGATGGAAAGTTAAAGAAGCTAATTGGAACCTCTTCAATTCATTAATAGAAAACAGTATATCCACACTTGAACTCCCTACTAAAGAAAATATCGATGATAATGTAAACCAATTCTCAAAACTCATCACTGACACTGCAAAAATGTCCATAGGACTAGCCAACAACAAACCAAAACGACCTCAGGTTCCATGGTGGAACAACGAAATAAAAACATCTATTATAAATAAAAACAAATCCCTTAAAAAATACCAAAACACACACAGCTTAAATGACTTCGTAGAATTAAAACGAAATAGAGCGCGCACTAGATTTTTAGTTAAACTCAGTAAAGCCACATCCTGGAAAACCTTTACATCTAGCTTAGATAACCAGACTGATCCCTCAATAGTGTGGAGTAAAATAAAATCCCTCAAAGGAACCAATTGACATAGCAATATTCAACTTATATACAACTCTAAACTCATATCGACACCAAAGGAAGTGGTAAATTCTATTGGAGAATATTTTCAAAAAAATTCAAGCAATTCCAACTACGATGACGAATTCCTAATAAATCGCCATCGATACGACTCTCCACCAAACACAATCGACCCTAATGATACCAAACAAATCCTAATCAACTCCCAAATAACCATGGATGAATTGAAAATGGTATTGAGAACCAACAAAAGTAAAAGCCCTGGACCAGATGGCATCCCTTATATTTTTATCCAAAATCTACCCTTCAATGGTATCAAACACCTACTTGACATCTTTAACATTATATGGGTTAATAACGTATTCCCAAAACACTGGAGACATGGTTTTGTGATCCCAATCCTCAAGCCCAATAAGAATAAATATCTCACCGAAAGCTATCGCCCCATCACTTTATTTAGCACACTATGTAAGCTACTTGAAAAAATCATTAATCGTCGACTCATGTGGTTCCTTGAAAAAATTAAATACATATCTCCCGAACAAAATGGCTTCGGACAAAATAGAAGCACTCAAAACAATTTCCTAAGTATCAAAAGAGAAATCGAAATAGCTAATAGCAACAAACAAAGTTTAGGCATGATCAGCTTCGATATTGCCAAGGCCTACGACACCACTTGGAGACCAAGAATATTGTACATACTTAACAAAATAGTAAGTAAAGGGAACCTACTTAACTTCATCCAAAACCTATTACTTGAACGTTCATTCCAAGTTAAATAATCAAACTGCTTATCTGATACATACACACAATAAAATGGAGTTCCTTAGGGTTCTTCAATTTCCGTAACCCTTTTTCTGCTAGCCATTAATGACATTTCCAAGCAAACACCAAAACCAATCATTCCTATACTGTACGCTGATGATTTCTCCATTTTATGTCGTAGCAGCAGTCTAATAACAATAAAACAAATCCTACAAGATGCCACAAACTCACTAAGAAACTGGTCAAATTCATCTGGGTTTAGATTTTCAGCTGAAAAAACTAAACTCATTATATTCAACAACAAAAACAAAAATAAAATGTCAATTAGTTTGGGCAACCATATAATTAAAAATGACAAATATATTAAGATCCTCGGTATAAAATCCTCTGTGATTTTCTTTAAGTTGTAACTTTGTTCAATGTTTATTTATTATGGATCGATTTTTATTAAACAATCGTAAACGTACGAGTACATGTGAAGACGAAGAAATTTTACCATCAACCAATCGCGGTGAACCAGTAAAAAAGCGAAAATGTCGTCAGTATGATGATAGTTATTTGGATTTTGGTTTTACGTCAACAGAAATTAACGGTGAAGAGAGACCACTATGTGTAGTATGTATGAAAGTTTTGGCATCAGAATGCATGTTGCTGAGTAAATTGAAGCGCCATTTAGAAGCAAACCACAAGTATATGATTGACAAACCTCGAGATTATTTTATTAGAAAGTTAAAAGAACTAAAACAGGAAAAAAGTACGTTTTTCAAGAATGCATCAATACCAACCAATGCTTTGATTGCATCTTATAAGGTGTCCTATAGAATTGCGAAATGTAAAAAGCCCCATACCATTGCAGAACAACTTATCTTACCGGCTGCTATAGATATGGTAAATATTATGGTTGGTGAATCTGCTGGGAAATTACTCTCAAAAGTGTCTTTGTCCAATAATACGGTTAGCCGCAGAATTCACCATATGGCGGAGAACCTCAATCATCAATTGATAGAAAAAATCAAAGAAAGGGAATTTGGGTTGCAGCTGGACGAGGCTACGGATATTAATAAGGATGCTCATTTGATATGCTATGTTAGGTTTATAAATGATGATGTCATGGTAGAAGACCTACTTTTTTGTAAAAATATTACAGCAAGAGCCAAAGCTCAAGACTTATTTGATATTCTTAATAATTTTATGTCAGAAAATATGTTGGATTGGACTAAATGCGTCGGTGTTTGTACTGACGGCGCTCGTTCAATGTCTGGCAATTATGGAGGAATACAATCACTTATTAGAAGCAAAGCCCCTGATGCGCTGTGGACCCATTATCCATAGAGAAGCACTTGTGGCAAAATATCTAAGTCCCGCGCTGAACCAAGTATTAGAATGTGTAGTGAATGTAGTCAATTTTATAAAAACTCGTCCACTGAAAGCAAAATTTTTCAAAAAATTATGTGACGATAAGGGAGCTGAACACTCAAGTTTATTGTACTACAGCAGTGCACGATGGCTATCTTGTGGTAATGTTTTATCACGTACGTTTGAACTACGGCAAGAAATTTATATATTCCTTAAAGAAGAAGCGCACAAATATGCCAATGAATTTTCTGATGAAAATTTTTTTATAAAATTGGCATACTTGTGTGACATTTTTTAAAAACTGAATGCATTGAACACCTCATTGCAGGGAAATAATATGAACATTTTGAAGTCGATGGATAAAATGACAGCGTTTATAAAAAAAACTTAAACTATGGAGAAGACAAATGAATGAAGACACGAGCAAAGATTCTTTTTCCATATTGCAGCAGTTTCTGACCTCTAATAGAGTTGAGATTTCTCAAGATATGAAATCCATTTTTGAAAATCACTTATCACAGCTAGTGATATGGTTGGAGAAATATTTTAAAAATGAAGACACTGATAAATTTGCATGGATTCAAGATCCATTTAACTCCATTGTTCCATCAGAATTTATTTCTACTGAAGAAGAAAGTCTAATTGAGTTGTCTTGCGACAGTAGTTTGAAATCAAAATTTTTAAATATGGAATTGATAAAATTTTGGATTTCAATAAAAATGAATATCCCCTTGTATGTGAAAAAGCTCTACGTGTTTTAATTCCGTATTCTACTTCATATTTATGTGAAGCTGGGTTTTCGGCGGTCGCTGTGATAAAAAGCAAATATCGGTCAAAAATCAATGCGGAGAAGGAAATGAGAGTAGCAGTATCAAGTTTGATCCCAAGATTTGAAAAATTATGCAGTGATGTCCAAGCTCATCCATCTCACTATTCAGTTGTTTTCTACAAATAAACTATGTCTAATTTACTTTTTATCTAATAAAATTAAAATTAAATATTTCAGTGTATAATTATATAAAATAAATATTTCCATATTATCTATTGAAAATTATACATGTTTGTTATTTTATTTATTTTATTTAAAAAAAGGTCGTAAATTTTATTAAGGGCGCCATGAGTAGGAAAAGTTTGGGAACCTCTGTACTATTGTAATAATCTTGAGAAATTTAAATGTCATCTCCAATCTGATGAATGGCACAAGATTTATTGTACGACATATGTATGATCATTCTTTAGACTTGGAATCTATAACTGGTCAGCGTATTTTATTGCCTAGAATTGATTTGACCCCATCAGATTCAACTCTTCCCTTTTCATTTACCAGACGTAAATTTCCGATAAGAATAGCTTTTGCTATGACAATAAACAATACGCAGTGTCAAACATTGGATAAAGTAGGATTGTATTTAACCCATCCTGTATTTAGTCATGGTCAATTTAATGTTGCCATGTCCCGGTTAGATTTTTTGAAAAGTTTAAAATACAAATAATACCAAACAACAAAAAAATACAATGAATATAATTTATAAAGAAATTCTACAATAATAATACACAAATTTGTTGAACTTCATTTGTTTATCAATTTTTTTGTATATATTTTTGTTATATTTTTTTATACCTTTTATAATATTTATAAATGTAATTAAAGCTTAATAAATTAAATTATTTTCCATTTTATGTTTTTCCTATACGTTAATTGCACATTATTCTAATGATGTATACATGATACATCCTTTATATTTATTTATTATATACAGTTATTCAACTATTTGATTATTTTTTACCGTAATCCGGCAGTGACGGGTAATTTAGCTAGTTAATTAATTAAATACTGAAAATGAATTATAATTGAGTGGCTTATCATTTAATATTGATTTTTGATAAATTTACTATTAATGCTTAGGTATTATAATCATTTTAGGTATTTATTATAATTATAATCATTTTCTTAGGTATTATAATCATTTTTGGATTCTGTGTAAAACGAGGAATCTATTAGTTTTATCCTTATATTTGTTTTTTTTTTTTTGTGTCTGTGTACATGGTTTTGACCAAAAAAAGTTGGCATTATCAAATAAAAAGGAAATGGGTTCCAGTTTGTACTTTCAGGGAGTTATTTAATGATTTTCTCAAGTGTTTTTAATAATGGATAAATAGGGGGAGGGAGTGGAAAAATTAATTTTAACCGATATTCTAACCCTCATCACTAAAAATTGCATATTAATTTGTCAAGAACATCATTTTGTTTGAAAACAAACACATTTCGACAAAAAAGATTATTTCAATTATCATAATTTTAAGAAATTTATGATAGGAAATATTGTCTAATTGGTACTTTGAAGAAGGTCGTTTTACAAATTTCTTAAAATTGTGAAAATTTGACGAAAAGTTTTTTTAATTTAATTTTTTAATTTTTAATTTATTATAAAATATTACAATGTCTAAATAAAATTTTAGTACAATAAATATATATAACAAGGCCCGAGTTACATAAAAGAAAGAGTCCATTGACACCACTTAAAAAAAAAAAATATAAAAAAAAAAAAAATTAAAGTACCTAAAATATTGTCTAAGCTGAGTTAGAAAAGATCTAGTCCAATTTCTTTTAAGACGACGTAAGGGATTAATAGGTTTAAAAGGATTATGGTGAGTAGGTGGGTTAGGATGGTTTTGAGTATGATTGATGAATTTTGTGGAGGTGTCGTTTCTAATATACCAAGGAGTTCCAGTTATTATTTGTAGATTAATTTATTGGAAGGATTGTAAGATGGAAATATTTGGATTTTTGGCTGATCACCATAGTTGGACACCGTATGATAAGACTGGGCGTGTAATTCGTTTAAAAATTTATAGTTTGGTTTTAAGTGACATATTTGAATAGAAAAGATGCCTCAGGGAATGTAGACGTAGGTTTAATGATTTTTGCTTGTTTTTAATGTGATAGGCAGGGCTGGTCTTAGGGGTGGGCGAGCTGGACGCTGGTCAATATTTTATGGGCGTCTTCAAAGATCAGATATAATTTTTTAATAATAGTTTTTTGTAATTTAAATTATTTTTAATAATTCGAGTAAATACAATAATGTATAGAAAAAATTAAGACATCTTGAGAAAAACCATAACTGTCACAGACTAACGAAAATAGCTGAATCAATTATGAGGGTACTCCATCTTCATGCGCACTACATTTAAAAGTATATTTAACGCTTTTGTCTTCGTGGAAATTATGTTAGATTGTATTAGGCCAGTATAAACAAAAATAACTATATAGTTACAACTAGGTACTATTAAGATAGTAGGTACTGTCGTACTGATAATCTTATTTCTTGAGTCAGTGAGACAGGTACACGTACAATACCCGCCACAGTAGATAATCAGTTGTCCTACAATAATTTGTCCAAACACCTACGTAGTTTACCTGGTGTCGTCGAATAGTGAACATTAAATTTTTGTAAGTAATATTTTATATTCTAATATAATAATACTGCGCTATAGAGTATTATGCATGAATTATATTATACCATTTTAAATGTAATACCATTGATTACAGAATAGATTATCTATTCTATAATCAATGGTAATACTTTACACAATTACACTACAATATCAGTTGGAAAGAAATTTCTAATTCTTAAAATTATTAAGTATTATATCATTATAGTTCCTTATCCTTATATTTCTAGATTATATTTTTCGAAAGCGTATTTTATACATTAAATAAATTTTTAAATTTTAAACAATGGTACCGAAAAAACTTTCTGTGCTCAAAATAGAAAACGGAAATTTAAAAAAGAATATGATTTGAAAAAAATGCAAGGGTCTATGACTAAATTTATCCTACTTGATGTTGACCAAATTAACCAACACTCTTTTATATCATATATTAACGATAACAATCAAACAAATGTTATTACTAGGGCTCGGTTTTTAAAGCATAATAAATAACAAAAAAGCACAAAATTGTTTAAAAAAAAAAGCAAAAATGAAACATATTTATTTTTAAAAAAAGCATGACAAAAAGTTAACATAAATTAATTATAATTTTATAAAACTGAATAAAAAAAATTGAAAAATTGAAAAAGAATTTACTACCATGTAGTTGGCAAGATTTTCAGAAGTTAAACTAACTTTATTGTCTGACAGGATGTTTTTATACATAGAAAATGACCGCTCTTTATCCACCGGTACATACTTCGATATCGATGTTATACGATTAGTGAGCACTGAAAGTTTCTACAGGCTATATGCAATAGCCGATAAGCTATCGACTTCTAAGCTGTGTCTGTAGATCGATAATCTTTACGTTTAAGGTCGTTCCACACTAATGGTACGGTCACAGTCCGACGATGGGTAAAATATAATATCTATATTTATATTAATTTTATAATTATTATTGCGGGTTTTCTCATTTCTTATAAATTATATAAACATTTTTTTTATTACTATAGCATAACAAACAAATAAAAATTCCACAGCTAGAATAACTGAAAAAAGCAAAAGATATATTCGTTTATTTCGAATCAGATTAACGTGAAACGAATTTATGTATAAAATTAGATTTCTATCTTAAATATATAAAAAGAAGCATTTGCTTCAAAATCCGAGCCCTAGTTATTACTTACAATGATACTTCATATGTAGGCATTCATGACGAAACTATAGATCCTGATAATAATAGTAATTCTTCATTATTATTAAAAAACAATTGTAATGAAAACATTGACCAAATTAACCGACACCCTTATACATCATATAATTTCAACGATAAAAATCAAACAAATGTTATTACTAACGACGATACTTCATGTGAAGGCTGGGCCACAGCTAGGGGGGGCTAGGGGATATTTTGCTCCTGGCGGCAAAATATAAAAACATTTGACGTTGAAATACCTAGATAAATATACGCGCGTACCGCCGACTTATTTATACCGCGATAACGACGGTCGACGTCGGGTATCCGATCAATTTTTGATATGGCAAAATAACAATACAATTAATATTTATTCTGTGGTATAGATAATATAATGTTATCGGTAGTTTTACAGCTATCGTCATATTCCGGGAAAAATTCAAAACTATTAATATTCTGTAGTACATAAATGTTATCTTTGATCGTGCGGTTGTTTGTAAACATAGATCTATGTTCGTGAGTCTTGATTATCATTTTATATCTATAATGTAATAGTGCGATCACACTATAATCATTTATTTTTGTGATTCGTGATTCGACGACTGACGTGTTTTTTAAAAGTGTACCTATTAATCACATATTTTATTTTAATAATTAAACAGCTTTATTGCCTACTAAAGTTAAAGAAAATTATCATATTCTACATATTCAATATCTTAGAGTTGTAAATACGGTAAGAAAATATTTAATAATTAAAATTTATTTACGGTAAAAAAATTTGTGGGTGCGTTGTAAAACATTAAAGAGCATCATCAATCTCATTTGAAGAAATAATCAAAACATTTGTATCCAAAAAATCAAGAAAAATCAAATTTTTATAAATCTTTAATATAAACTTTTAGATTTTAAGAATAGTTATGTTATGTATATTTTGTATAGTTTTTAGCATACATTTTTATGTCTTAATCTTTCAAAAAACCTAACTTATCATTTAACAACAGTATAATAGCATATTTGTCACTTAACTTCTAATTAAATATTAAATATTTTAGAATTTTTCTCAAACTTGCATTGTAATAACAAAACTGAAATTTATTTGTAAATTATTGGGGCTGAGTGATGAAATGAGGGACGGCAAAAATAGAGCTTGCCCCTCCTAGAATAATGTGTGGCTGCGGTTCTGTGTGTAGGTATTAATGACGAAACTATAGAGTTTAATAATAATATTACCTAATTCTTCATTGTTATTAATAAATAATTGTGATGAAAATATTGAAAACAACCAGTTTACAAAGAATTGTATTTCTGATCCTGCATTGTGGCCTAAATTTTTGAGTGCGAAATATCAAGAAATACTGATTTCTAATGGCCCAGTTCAAATAGAAAATAATAATTTTCCCTTGAATCAAGATAAATGTAATTTTTCTTTAATTTTACAGTTAAAATTTTAGATAATAGTCAATAAATAACCAGACCAGCGCGTACACAGGGGGGGTTAGGGTTTCAAATCCTTCCCGAAATTCAGGAAAATGATTAAATATGTTTTTATATAGTACAGTTGGTATATAGATTATACATGAAAATGTACAACCTAAAACCCCTCCCGAAATATTTTTTTGTGTACGCGCCTGAATTAGACAGTGGCTTATATATTCATATAGTAAAGATAAAGCATTTTATCCTTGTTGTAAAATATTCGGAAGTTCTTCTTCACTTGCTAAATTAGGATCGAATTACTGGAAACATTTAAATTGTAAATTAAAAGAACACAAAAAATGAACTAATCATTTTATTATGTATTCTAAGTGGAAAAAATTTGAAAATAGGCTTTTAAAGAATAAATATTCCTATTGATAGTGAACACCAGTTATCAATAAGGAAATACATCATTGGAGGTTCATTTTAGAACGCTTAATAGCAATTACACTGTTTTTAGCAAAACAGAATTTAGCATTTTGAGATTCGTCTGAAAAGCTGTTTACACCAAACGCTGGTAATTTTTTAGAGCTTGTACAACTTTTGGGAAATTACGATGGAGTGATGTCTGAACACCTATGTCGAATATCTTCTAAGCAATGTGCTAATCGTTACTGTAGCAAATGAATCCAAAATGAACTATTAAACTTATTAGATAAAAAAGTTTTACAAAATATAAAAAATCGCCTAAAGAAAAGTAAATATTTTTCAATTATCCTTGATTGCACCTCAGAGTTGAGTCACTCAGAAAAAATTTCATTCCACTGAGATTTGTGGAAGAAGAAAATGGCAGGATTTCAATAAAAGAGCATTTTATAGGTTTCCGAACTGTTCATGCTTAAATAGGAGAAGGACTTGTTGAAGTTTTGTTAAACACATTAAAAGAAAATAATATTAATATCAGTGATTGTCGTGGTCAAGGGTATGACAACGGTGCCAATATGAAAGGGAAAAATAAAGGAGTCCAAACTAGAGTATTAAGTATAAATTCTTGATCATTATATTTACCAAGGCTAGGCATTAACGAGTTAAAAGTTAAAATTAAGTTAAAACGTTAAGTTAATTAACTCGTTACTTTTTTTACAAAATAACTTTTAACTTAAGAAGTTACTTTTTTTTAAGATTAACGTGTTAACTTTAAGTTAATTTTATTTAAAAGTATCTAAATTAAGTTAATTTTAGTGCAAAAAATATTCTGCAAAAATAGTAAATACCATGAGAGCGAGTGTCGATGGGGGATTAATCATAAAACAACGTATAATTTCCAATATTATTTCATTATTCAACTAGCATGTATTTTGTTCACATCACGTTCATATCTATTTACACATATATGCTATATAGCCACATAAATGAGATTATTGATTATCTTATTTATGTTACCTAAATGATATGTGGTGACTTTCAATAATGATTGCTGTAGTCATAATTCAACTTTTTTATTATTTACCATGTTTAGCAACAGTGAAAGTACAAAATTGATAAACTTCAAATAATTGCATAATATAATAATTCATAAGTTTGTAAAGACAACTTCTATAAATATAATTAACTATTTTATATGTACAGTTATTTTTATATTCTATAATAGGTATTTAAATTTGTTGTACAAAAAGTTTAAAGCTTATACAGAATATATAATTTTTTTAAATATTTATTAAAGGTTTAACATTTGTTTTATTTTTATCTAAAAATATAATACAAAATAATTATATTTTGACTGATAATAATTGTCCATGTTGTGCTGAGCCTAATCTTTTGAACTAAGCGGGTGGGCGATATAAGAAACCCTAGACGTCACAGTGCGGGTTTAAAATACGACACTCTTATTGGTCGATTTCAAATTGCCACGCTTATATATATGAATTATTATTGATCATCTATATTTTAATTATATTATCATTATTATTGATTATCACTTAATAATTATATGGAGAAAAAATGTTACTTACTTTTTATTTTTTTAAATAATATTTGTACATAAAGTCATCAAATATGAATCTTAAAAATATCATAGATGAAATAAATATAAGTAATAGCGAATTAGTAAATATTATTAAGAATGATGTTGAAGTGATACATTGTAATTTAAATACTGAAGATGATGTTGACATATTTTTTGCTTTATTTAAAGAAAAAAGTGCCACTAATTGGATTACTCAGGGACAATTAAATAATTCAGTGAGGCGTGTAAAATATATAATTAAGTGTATTTATAACTGCTGATATTTATTATTACCATTCTTAGTATTTAGACATTCTTAATGATATTTTTAATGTTAAATTTTAAGACATAGAAATTACCACAGTATAATTACTTGTTAGTAATACGTATCATTGAATATTATAAATAATAATGATTAAAATAATATAATATTCATGTTAATACCAAATAGGACTTTTTTCAAGAAACCCTAAGGTCACATTATCCTCATTTAAGAGTGTTACAAACATTAATTATTTAGTGCGAAAATAGCGAAAAAAAAATAGTGAAATAAATAGCGCGAAGTGAGTATTATTTGAATGTGAGATGCCGAAAGTAAGTATATTATAGAAGGTTGGGACTAGAATGCTTCCTTGGGTTATACCCAGTGCCGCATTTAGACATTTTGCACCCAGACGCAAAAAAAAAATTGGCACTCCTCTAAGAGGCCTACCCACGGAAAATGTAGGAAATAGACCCTCGTGAACCTTTTAGATATTTTAAAATCAATGCTGATAGCTATATCGCTATGAATACATTAATTTATGATACTATTATTAAAAACAAAAAAAATAAATAAAAATAATTTTAAAAGTTTAATAATTCACAAGTGAGCAAATTTCCGATCACAAAATTTTGACACTCCCAAAAAACTAGCGCCCGGAGCAATTGTAGCCAGTGACCCCTAAATGCGGCCCTGGTTATACTTGCATATATATTGGATCTTTCATCATCACAACGTACGGAAAAAGGCGTTGTGTTAGGAAGGATTTTAATGTGCAGAATAAAGTTGTTGGAAGAAAGCATAATTTGTAAAGAAGTCCTTCAGTCCACACCATAGGTGCAATAGGGTATTCAGCACCACTGAGTTTAAATATAGCACTCTTATTTTTTTTTCTGATCTATATAATCTATAGTAATTACAGTGAAATACCATTCAATTTTATTTTCAGCAATTTCAGCACCCTCAATATTTGGGCTGTAGTTGCCCCCATGGTCCACACACGATCGAATGTCTGTGCGATGATAGGCCAACATAGTTACTGTACAGCACGGTATATTAATCTTGCTGTGGAATAATCGTTCTAATATTACTCGATAAAACCACTATCCAAAATAGTTGCTTCGTATAGACTAATTGTGGTTTTTGTGTGTAAATTATTTGTAGATGTAAAAGTTGATTTATAGTTATGTAAAAATGTCCTTATTTATGTAATTTATTTCTATATTCATCAATAGTTTTGTCTCATATTACTAGCCTTTCATAAATCAAAGGAATCAACATATCTTGATTTACATAAATTTTGTAAAATAAGAACGATATTATCTTCGGCCATAATAACATCCGGTACTATCGACAAAAGTTATTTTACTGCCATGCAAATATAAGTATATTAAACTACCATATTACTCTAATGAATACCGTACTGTACGTAAACGCAGCGCGCCGAGGAAGCGCTACGGCACATACGATTTTTGCGCAGTCTCTGTCAACAAACTTCCATGATGGAACATACAACATTGATATCCATGCCTACACACGGTGAAAAAACATGTGTTAACAAGAACCCTAATAGTATAATGGTTTCAAGTTTAAAAGACCAATACAGTAATACCATTCGTGGTACATGTAACATGACTGTGGTGTATCGCCCTTTTTAATATTATTTTAATGAATAAACATAATAATTTACCCTATACATTTATGTAATATTTAGGGATTCACTGTTTATTTTTCTTTAAACAATAACAAACAAACAAAATAACCATTTTTTATGTCAGCGTGTCTAAAAATTTTTTTCATGGACAGGGAGTTCAATATTTTTCAAAAGTACCCAGACGTTAGTTTACAGTTATCGCTATAAGTATAAAACTAAATTATTAAATAAATAATCATTTCAAATGTAGGCAGTAACGTAGCTATTAAGGTTGCCGCACACTAGATCGGAACGGAAAAAATTAATAAAAATAATTTTAAATGAGGTCCCGCACACTGGATCGGATCGGATCGGAAACGTCCCGTAGGATCGAATCGGAACACGACCGAATTATTTGTCGACAATATTTTGACGGATTCCGAAGCATTCCGATCGCAAACGCTTGTGCACTAAGACTGCGTTAGCGCTAAATATACGTGCTAACTTTTGGTCATCATCGTTTTGTATTTAGAATTTATATGTTCTAACAATTGGCAAATTTTTTCGTAACTCATCCGGAAATATTGAAAAAAAATGTATTTTTCTGTTTTAAATGCGGGAATAGTGCATGGAACTCTTTTTCTTTTTCCTTGCCACATGACATATATTCATTGTATATTATGAACCCACTGTCTTTTTGTCGTATATATTTTCTTTTTCTTCAGCTTCTAACAAAAGAGGTAATGTGAACATCATTTCTTCTTCGTCACTACTTGTATCATTCATTATATTATATTTTACAAACACTCAAAAATATTAAAAATAAATAATGTAACAATAAACTTTAGTTCGACCGTCGAGCTTGAGCGATGAGATCAAAATGGCCAAGTATATATGCCCACGGAATTCCGATTGGTTCCGATATAGTGTACGGATAAAATTCGTTTCCGTTCCGTTCCGATCCAGTGTGCGGCAACCTTTAAAGGGGTAATAGAAGCAATTGCATTAATATTACGTCCATGGACGTCCCAAGAAATTTTTTTTGGGGGAGGAGGGGCAAAATTAAATTAAAAAATAAAAATAGATTTTTTTATCCATTTTATACTTACATTATTTTTTTTCCTTAAATATAAGATTTATGATAAGATAAAATAATCAAATTATTATTAAAGATAGTTTTCTTCTATATATAATATATATATTATATTAAAGCAATTTATGTTTACTAAATTGGCACGTTACAGATAATGCTTTGGGAAACATTTTTAAAATTCTAGGGGTGGCAAGTGCCTCGTCTTGCCCCTCCTGAGGATATCCATGATCATGCCACTAAATATTCATTATCATACATCATTATCTTTGGTTATTTAAAGTTTAAAAATTAAATTTTGTTACCAAGGTGCATCGAGACAATGTGATCTAACAATCGCTCAACAAATTTATAATTAAATTGTGATAATTATTATATCGATATAGAGTGACTATGGAAAAGCAAAGGCATTTAGTTTATAATGTAATAATTACCCTTAAATAATCAATGATAGGTAAAGACAAGAATTATTCTTGTCTTTACCTATTATTGATCTAAAAGCTGTTATTAATGTATTTATTTTATATTAAGTTACATAAGTAAATATAAAGTTGTAGTGACATAATCTGATATTTTTAAATAAAATGAAGAATTTCACTGAGGTCAAACGTTTTTACAGTTATGTAGACTTCAAATTCAGTGAGCTCTTGAGAATGTCAATGTAAACTTTGATTACGCCTAATTAAAATACGTATATTATACCGGGGGTGAACGTAAAGTTTTTTCAAGCCTTTACTACTTATATCTTCAGGAATATCATTTAAATTTCCGGATATTTCTTCACGAGATAGAACTGTTGATATCTTTATTAAGGCTGAGAAACCACGATTTTTTTCCAATACCAAACTACATTTATTTCGAACAACTTTTTTATTTGGATCAAATAATGTTTCAAATTATTTTTAATATTTTCAATTACTTATTTATTTTAATTGAATTCAACAATGGTATATGTTTCTGTTGTAATTTTTCATTAGCCAAAGTTAGTTTACCAAAGTTTAACTTAATAAACGTTATTTTATAATCTGGATTTTATGATCTAAACTTGAGCATCTTTAAAAAAACTGCATTGTATCTATCCAACATAAAAATGATAGAGTGTATTATTCCGAAATTATCACTATAATTAACTGCCGCTTTAATCTAAATTTTCTAACTAGTGGAAATCGGCATTGGAAGTAAGGTTAGGTTTGACACTTCCGTTTTAAATATTAGTAAACGAATTGCGATTTTTACTAAAATTTTTTTTACGAACAAAGTTTTATCTACTGCGTGAAATTGACTTCTTCTGCAACCCTATGCACTCTATATACAACATATTATGTTACGTGAATAATTTTAAATAACTTTTTTCAGTTTTTCAATAACTGTCATTATTGTGCACGTGGGTTTGGAGCTCGGGAACCAATTCGGTACCAGCCTTTAAGTATTAGTTAAATTAAATTGTAGAAAAATAGAGAAGCAAATTTTATTTTACTATGTAATCTACCCGTTAGCCTTCACTCGTAGATTAGTTTCTTATAACAAGTTTAAGGATTTTTTTTATATAGTACCTAATGCGAAAAACTTGAACGAATGGATTTGACCGAAGTTTCGCGGACAATATTCTATTAATATAATACAAAATACAATACAAATTCTAAAAAAAATAATTTAATAATTTAGGTAATACAAAATGACATTATATTATAACATAAGTTACTGGATTATTAAGGAAAGACAATTATACATAAATTTCCTCATTTAGAAATATTTCCAAAAATATTATTCTGTTCGTCATCTCTTATTATCGCCGACTTTATTATTATTAATAAACTTTTTTAAGTAAAAATATCTTATTATTGTTAATTGTCTTCTATCATTCTAAAAATGATAGATTAAATATGAAATCATTCTAGAGGTATTTAATTTCTGTATGAAATAATGTAGTATGTAGCATCCATTGACGTGTGCAGACTTGTAGTGTCGACAATACTTTTAGTTACTATCTTAACAAAACGTGTAGACATATTTAATAAATTATAATATATAAATAATTAAACAAACATAACTTTAATTTTTTATTTAATATTGTGGTGTATTGGTCCAAATGAATATGTTTTATTTGAATATCGTATATTTTTCTCAGATAACTTAAATTGTTAAGATTTGTACTTTTGTAGTAAATTATAGCTGTTATATTATCATAAGAATTTTTTGCATGAAAATTATTCTACATTATGTTTCATTTTTCTATTACGAAACATAATTTATTTTTTACCAAATATTTTAGAATAAATTAAATTTGAATAACATCAGTCAAAATACGAACCTCTTACTCTTAGACTTAAATTGTAGAGCCCCATTTACTACATTTCAGGGGTTGATTGTGCACACCCGGTGCCTTCCGTGCGCATGTAAATGGTAGATTAGCATCTTATATTTGAACTAAGGAAGTACGAAATACTTGGAAATGAAAAAATCGTGTAATACGCAACAGTTGTCTGTTGAAAATAATTATTATTTCATGCAATGTTATGAATTAAGATTCTAAAAATTACCGCATGGATTAAATTAACTAAATAGTCTAAAGTGGTGGTGAATACTAGAAAATAACTATACAACAGTCTTTTGATCTTTCCTCGGGTTTACTGTATATTATAATCATCTAAATGGATTTGTGTCCGTTTTCGTTTTGTCCTTAACACACGTGGAATAAAACAAAAATGTACGCACGTTTATATATATATACATATACAAAATAATTTCGACGACACTATACGTCGAGGATCGGCGCCAAAAATGTGTACGAAACTCGCGCCAACCGGCTGAATGGTTCAAATTTCAAAATGCATTCTTTTCATAATCTTGCTGCTCGCCATACGTTCGACGAACTCAACAGGTCCCTGTGGTGAACTGGCGCCATGTACATAGCCCATTATGTGGGTGACGTATATATATATATATATATGTGTAGACAAATATATGCGATTTATTAGTGTATAGATTTTATACACGTACATGCGTTTACACGGTCACGGTTAAACGTTCTGCCCTCTATCCTGTCGACTACGTAAACATATATATTTAAACGTTTATATACATTTTATACACATAAAATACGAGACCCTTTAATGGGAAGAGGTAAGGTGAGTATTATATATATAGTGCCATAGCGATGGTGGGGGTGATGTTTGGCGGGACGACCGTCGCTTCCGCACAAAACACCGCCAACATTCTATAGGGTCTTGGGGAGCGGTCAATGCCCAATGGCGCGACGGTGGTTTGTTACACACTACCGTCGCGTTTTTAGTCTACCCATTCAATTTATTACTATTGTTACTGTACATAAACACGCGTTGTGCGGCGTGTACGGCGATGCACTCTGCAGTACTAGGTGTAGTAGTAACATAAAGAAGTGCATTTTACTCGGTTCGCAGCAAAACGCACTTGTCCCATCAGCAGAGTGGCTTGTGGTGGGGAACGTACCGACAATAATACGTCATATATAATATAATTTATTATTGTTGTATAAAATATAATACCGGTGTACGGTGAAAAAAAATAATAATAATAATAATAATAAAAAGGGAAAATCGAACTGGACCGTATAGGCGCCAGACTCCCGCCCGCCGCTGCTGTAGTCGTCGCCGCAGACCCGTATGTATGGTGTGCACAAGGAGGTACACCTCTATTACACCACTTCGTTCGTGAGCGTGCGCGCGTACCAAACGTGTCTCGAAAACTAGTTCGTACCTCGCGTTCTCACTACCAGTTGCCCACCAGCGAGGGAAATATCGGATCATTTTATAGATTCTCGCGGACACCGTGTCCGTATCTGCACAACTCGATATCGCTGCGATGGTATCCTCGCACGCGATTTGATTCGTCTATTGTCTTGCGGCCATTGGACAATCCGAAAGTTGTTCCACACATTGATTGTAGTGGCGTCGGAGTGCATCACATTCGCGATATCCCACGGGGCCCGGGTCGGTAAAGTTCCGTCGTTAACAGTGGTTTAAAACAATCGCATTGATATACACCTGCTGGTGGCCCGGCGCGCAACGTCCGGCAACGTCGCGCACGTATCGTCGGGAGCATGACAAATGCGTGCGTTAGTGTGTTGCACTGTTAGTTGTTACAGCGTTGCCGTAATTCGCTCCGGAACGGCCGCCACCGTTCGCCGTTGGATTCTAATCAATGATGCGCGTTTTGCTTTCTCTCTCCCCCTAGACAACAACAACAACAACAATAAATGAACATAACATAAAACGTAAGGGAACCATCGATAACTCGCAGTGGTGTTTCATAATAATACCAGTGTTTTTAGCGCGTGTGCGTTCTTGCTGATTTCCGTTTCCGTGCCATGGAGGTGGACGAGTTCGATTCGGGCCGTTCGTCGTCTACCATTTCGTCGATAAATAGCCTGTTTTCATTCACCAGTCCTGCCGTCAAGAAACTATTGGGCTGGAAGCAGGGTGACGAGGAAGAGAAATGGGCTGAAAAAGCGGTCGACGCGCTTGTCAAGAAATTGAAAAAAACAAAAGGTGCCATAGAAGAATTAGAAAAAGCACTCAGCTGTCCTGGGCAGCCGAGCAAATGTGTCACTATACCTAGGAGTCTTGATGGACGGCTGCAGGTACAGATTAAAAATACCGTCAATAGTGACATGAAATGCATTGTTTACTTATTGTATGATAGTGATCAACAATGTAATACAATATTGATATGCTCCATTTATTTAGGTGTCTCATCGTAAAAGTTTACCACATGTTATATATTGCCGTGTATGGCGGTGGCCAGATCTCCAAACTCATCATGAACTTAAACCACTTGAACATTGTCAATATCCATTTTCTACTCAAAATAAACAAAAAGATGTTTGTATAAATCCTTATCATTATAAACGTGTTGAAAGTCCTGGTGAGCAACATTTATTTTACAATACACTATGCATAATATAATAGTTAAAGGTATTATTTCAATAATTTGTGCAGTTTTATATTTCAATAACTACTATACGTTTGTAGATTTGTTAATTGAATAGTACTTATATTAATTTAGTAGTTCATCATTAAATTTATAAATTATAATTAATATTGACTCAATTTGAACCATAATAAAGACTATAAACATTTAAATCTCAAGAATTAAGACAAAATTTTGTTCTGTATTTCTGTTCACTTAAATTATAATTTTATTTATAATGCTAATTCAATGGTAGCTGTTATATCTACCTAATTAGTTTCTTCATTTTTTGTTTAAATTAAAGTAATTAAATAATTAACATTTAATCATGGATTAAGTTTTCCTCTCGCAAATAAATACTAACAAATTCATGAAAAATTAGTTATATATTGCTTATTATATAAAAAAAGTTAATAAATGTTGATGCAGTAATTAGAAATTACTACCTAGAAATTAAATTGCAGAAAAATATAAGATAATTTTTCTATACTAATTATTATAATTCCATTCCTTTTTAAAACTCAATTTTTAATTCTTATATGCGTTTTAGTCTTACCTCCAGTACTGGTACCAAGACAAAGTCAGCTACCCCCTATGATGTTTCGTCAAATGCCAGAAAACCTTCAATATAACAATTATAACCAAGGTCCTAATTCTCCATCATCAAGTCCTCCACCAAATAGTCCCTTCCAAAGTAGTACACTATCAGGTAAATACACTTAAAATTATTTTAATTTTTAATTTTAATATTTTATCATTTTAAATACCTATAGAATTAGGAAGTTCACCTGGACCTGATGAAAAAGTGATAAGTCCTGCATCTGGAACACAAGTCATGTATCAGGTAATAAGTAATAAGTAATAAAATAAAATAGTTCAAAATTTAGAAAATGTATGTACTTAGGAGCAAGCAAGTTGGGCAAGTATAGCATACTATGAATTAAATAGCAGAGTTGGAGAATTATTTCACTGCCAATCTCCTGTTGTGGTTGTAGATGGTTTTACAAATCCAAGCAATAATTTAAATAGATTTTGTCTTGGACAACTTTCCAATGTTAATCGAAATCAAACAATAGAAAATACTAGAAGACATATTGGAAGAGGTAACAAATAAATATATTTATATATAGAATGCAAATAATATAAATTATGTTAGATATCACTATAGTTAATTGTTTATCAAATTTTGCCAGAATGAAATATGTCTAGCTTCAATGATAAATTCAATAATTAACTTTAGTATTAAAAATTCTAATAGATTTTCTTTGTATGCAAAAATTTATATTATATGTAGAAGCCTTGAAGATTTTATAATATTCATTTACATATAAATAAAAGCGATGCAGTAGAAATAGTAGTTGATGAGCCAATTTGTTTTGAATCACTATAGAATACTAACATCGCCCGCCTTCAACAGTAATGAAACATTGTCATACATAAATAAGTGATAACACTAGTAAAGAATTTCCCTCAGCTCTTATCTATAAATGTCAGTATCCTACCACTGATAACAATTTGTGACATTTTAAATCTATTTTAATCAAAAATAATTCCTTGGTTGACTAATATTCTTTAAGGACACTGCATAATTACTTATTATAAATGAATGTTTATACTTGGTTATTTTCATATGTAACAAAGCTTATCAAAAAATAACATTTTTAAACTTCACTTTTTATGATATACATATTGATTTTAATATAAATATTTGTAAATTATTACAAAATATATTAGAATTAAAATAATTTTAAATAAATTTAGGGATACAATTACATTATATCGGTGGTGAAGTATATGCAGAATGTCTATCTGATTCTGCTGTATTTGTACAATCACGTAATTGCAACCATCATCATAATTTTCATCCATTAACCGTGTGTAAAATACCTGCTGGATGTTCTTTACGTATTTTCAACAACCAACAATTTGCAACTTTACTCACAGAGTCTGTAAATTCTGGTTATGAAGCAGTATTTGAGCTTACTAAAATGTGCACAATAAGGTAAGTTTACTGTTTATAATACTGTTTATACTGTTTACTGTTTATTGATTATTACTAATTTATCTGTTTAGGATGTCATTTGTAAAAGGGTGGGGTGCCGAGTATCATCGGCAAGATGTTACCAGTACACCATGTTGGATTGAAATCCATTTAAACGGACCATTGCAATGGTTAGACAAAGTTTTATGTGCCATGGGATCCCCTCATAATGCTATATCATCAGTTTCATAGGCCAAGATGTTTTTCAGTTTTTAATTATATTTTTAGTATATAAAGGAATTGTTTTTTTTTTTTTTTACTAAATCGTCAACATGACAGATTTATAAGTTGTACACATTTATAGGAAAATAATTTTATTACAAAATTCAGGTAATTTATATATTAAATTAACTTGAAGAAATTTAACATTTTGTAAATTAAAATAAATTTTATTTTGCTATACTATATGTGGTGCTCATTATTGTAATTGCTGTATTTTTTTTTTTTTTTTGTTAAAGACCATTTATTTAATTTTTTTTTTTTTTTTTTTTATTTATATATATATATATATCCTAAATATTTTAAAATTATTTTTTTAATTTTAGTGCTTTGAACAAAAAAAATAATAAAACTCGAAAAAATTTAAAAATTATTAAAACCTTTATGACATATTACTTGTGTAAACATTTTCCAAACATATACAATCGGTATATGTCAGTTCTCAAAATGATTGATAATATTGAACTGAACACAAAAAGAAATCAAATTAAATGTCTTTAATACTATTTTGTTGTTAACTCAATTGCGGAGCGAAATAATAGTAGAAATTATAAAATATGGTTTTTTTCATTCAAGATTTTTCACTACAGTACAAAGTTCTTTTACTTCTTTAAACATTTAAGAAAACAATTTTTACTATCCGAACTTCGTAAATTTTGTACATATTAGCATTGAGGTAGCTACTGCATGAATATTAAGTGATGAGGAAATAGTGAGAAGAATATTCAAACGAGAAAGAAGTAGAGGAAATAACTAATGAATATATAGATTATTTAATAAACCCGAAGATTTGTGAAAACCAGGTTTCTAAAAATAGATATTCAATCACAACATTTTCTTTTGTATTTTTAGTTAGGTAACTGTT
Source organism: Sipha flava (assembly GCF_003268045.1). Taxonomy (NCBI): domain Eukaryota; kingdom Metazoa; phylum Arthropoda; class Insecta; order Hemiptera; family Aphididae; genus Sipha; species Sipha flava. The sequence continues at coordinate 113,576 of NW_020272962.1, read as the reverse complement.
AATATCAGATATGATATCTGTCGGTTATTCGGGATTACGAGAATAACATAGATTTTCGGGCGTCGTTCATAACCGCACACTTTCAAAAACAGGTCGTCGTTCAATACCGCTACCGCTCAAATTTATCAATTACATACACAATTATCTAAAATAACATAAGTACACCTCTAAACTGAGCGGCGTTATTCGCTCTCTCGGACAGTTAAAAACGAAAATATCCCCCGATTTGTTATGTAACATCACCTCAAGTAGGTCCCAGGATAAAAAAAGATTTTGTGTGGGATTCATACGAAACCGGCAACATGAACTGTACATGCAAAGTGTGCAGCGAGAAAGGAACTGTTAACCAAATGTGTGCGGTTTTGATGACCGCCAAGATTTTCCCACAAATCACTATATAGCTGCAAACCTACACCGTTTTTATTTATTAATTTAAAACGTATGTAGTTGTGTTTATAACCTACTGGCTACTACAATTACTTCAAGTTTTAATATGAGTAGTTCTAGCCATAATACTGATGATGAAAGTGATTTAGAACCGTATATGTATGTATTATGATACACCTCTTTCGACTATTTCTCAGCAAAATGTTAGTTTACCTTAGCTTAATTACTCCAAATATTTTTTTATAAAAGTATTTGAAAAGTATTGCAAAGACTTTTTTTAAAGTATTTGAGTAGTATCTTAAATACTTCTTAAAAGTTTTTTTAACAACTCTGCTAATGAGTTATGTATTTAGAAATATTTGTTGACAATTATATAATCTCATTAAAGATGGTTTCAATTATTAATTTAACTAAGAAATATTGCCATTTAAGTTGTATTTACCAAAAAAAATTATTTGTAACCTATGTTGTACTTTGTTTTTCATAGAATTCTTAAATTATTTTGACAAATAATTTTATTATAAATAATTTAAAATTTCAAATGTGATCATATTTTAGTCAATTTATAGTGAATAAAAATAAATAATATGCTACTTACAATGTTAGTTAAATTTATATTTAAATAGAAATACAAATATACTGGGTGTTTTATGATCAGAGCCGAACTTAGAGGGGGGCTACAGCCCCGTGCCTCTGTTGACAATTAAATATTTAAGTGGTATTGTAAATTTTTAAGATACTATTTCTTTCGTTTAAAATTTACAAAACAAATTAATCATGTTTCGTAATGGATTTAAAATTATCATCTAATCGATAAAATAAAGCTATTACATTTTGAGATAAAGTTGGCCAAAAACACTACCATTTATATTTACCCATTCTATGAGCTAATCATCAACGTGTATACCTATAGGCCAAGTTTAAACACTTGTATAACACGAATCGCAACAGTTGTAAACTGTGCATTATTTAAAAATATCTCGGGTTTTTGCGAACGCTCAGTTTATCTAAACGCGGGTATACACTATACAGTCTACTGTTTACCTCTACCAAATCGTTGAGGTATTTTCTATTACATACATTTTGTTGGTTAGTTTTACATCATTAATACAATAGGTACGTTAGTTAGTATTCTGTTGACTGTCGTGACTTGTGATTTTAAATTGGTTTTTAGTAGAGTTCGTAAGTTTTGTTCGTTGTTAGTGTATAATAAATACTATTGAAATTTGAAAATGTCTGACAAAAAAAGGATTTATCTCAGTGGTTATGCAAAACGAAAATTAAAGAAGGAGGCTGAAGATGCAGTAAGCAAATTACCTAAATTAACGAATTTTTTTAAAACTTTCAACAGTGTGAACGAAGTTGAAGTAGAAGCTAATACAAATAATAAAGATGATTTGGTTTTAAATAATAGTTATCTTGATGTTGAAAACATAAATAACGATAGTAATAGTATTATGTCTAATACAATAATCACTTCAAACTATGATGCTTTAAATTTTTCTGAAAATGAATCTGACAATTGTTTTGCAGTAGAAAATTCAGTGATTGCTACTAATTTTAATTCGGATGTTCATAACTTTGAAATTGATATTGAATCATATCAAGATCCGGGAATGTGGCCTTTAGTGTTAATTTATTAATTATAGAATTATGCTGCTTAAAAGGACCAGCATTTTTTCAGAATATGGATCCAAAAAAATTTCATTCTTCCGAAAAAAAATTTAAAAATTATAATCGCTCATTAAATATCTCATTATTCGAATTAAAATTGCCTAATGGTGAAATACACTCACGTAAATGGTTTATGTTTTCTGAACAAACTCACAACGTTTACTGTTTTGTTTGTAAACTATTTAATAAATCAAATAATTCAAGTTTTATTAATCCTGGTTTTAACAATTGGAAAAAATCTTACGAAAAAGTTAAAGAACATGAAAATAGTGCACACCATCGTAAATCAATGTTAACTTGGTTAGATCGTGTAAACACTAAACATCGTATAGACAAAACTATGGCCGAAAAATGTTGAATTAAAAAAAAGTATTGGGTTAAAGTGTTGCACCGTGTAGTATCAGTTGTTAAATTTTTGGCTGTTCGTGGGTTAGCATTTGAAGGTAATGACTCACGGTTGGGTTCTCCGAGTAATGGAAATTTTCTTGGAATTCTTGAAGTTATTTCCGAATTTGATCCCTTTTTAAAACAACATATGAATGAACGCGCTAATAAAAGATCAGGCAATATATCTTATTTTTCGATGCGTATTTGTAACGAAATAATTGACCTAATGACAAATGAAGTTTTATTAGAAATAACTAAACAGTTACAAGAAACTAAATAATTCGGTATAATTTTAGATTCTACTCCAGATAGAGCACATAGAGATCAATTTGCTATTGTTGTTAGATACTGTTATAAAGGGTTAGTTGTTGAGCAATTCTTAACATATATTCATGTATTAAGCTATACTGATATTTCAATGGCCGAAGAAGTAATACATTTTTTGGAAAATAATAATATTAATTTGCAGTATTGTAGAGGTCAATCACACGACAATGCTAATAATATGACTAGTATATATGAGGGTTTACAGACTCAAATAAAAAAAAATGTAGTATTGCTTTATTTGCACCTTGTTTTGCTCATTCCCTAAATTTAGTAGGGTCACATGCAGTGAAAAGTTGTTTAGAAGCAATCAATTTTTTTGGTGTTGTTCAAATATTGTATGCATTTTTTGCGGCTTCGACACATAGATGGAATTTGCTTTTGACTGGTCTAAAATCGGAAGAGAAAAATAAAATAATCGTTTTGAAAACATTAAGTAATACTAGGTGGGAGTGTCACACGGAGTCTTGTAAAGCTATTATCTTAAATTATGACCAAATTATATGTACATTAACAGATATTTTTGAAAATTGTAATGAAAAACAAGAAAATCGTCATGAGGCTAAATCAATGAAAAATAAAATAATAAAATTTAAAACAGCTTTTATGTGGAGTGAAATTTGATCGCAGTTTAACAGTGTTAATAAATACCTTCAAAAACCGGGAATAGATTTATTTACAGCCGTAAATTTATTAAAAGGATTAAAAACTTATTTTAGTTCATTAAGAGAGAAGTTTATATATTTTGAGAATAAAGCAAGGGTATTATCAACAAATATTCTGCCCTGTGTTGAAAAAAGTGTAAGAAAAAAAAAGTTTTCGGATGGTACAATAGAAGGAAATTCAAACTATTGTGGTATAAGAAAGTTAGAGATTGATACTTTTTACGTTATTATTGATCGTTTAGTTACAGAACTTGATAAAAGATCAAATGCATATAATAATGTTTGTAATATTTTTGGATTTATTACAAAATTTGGTTCAGAATTATTATCAGAGACTTCTGCCGACATATTCATTAGCACATTTAAAGATGATATTGATACAACTAATATAAAACAAGAGATTGTGCACTTTTCAAATTATGTAATGCAGTTAAATTTACCAATAATTACTCCTCAAAATATTTACTTATATGTACATGAAAATAATTTAAAAGAAGTCTTTCCAAATGTGTACATTTCTTTACGAATTTATTTAACTTTTCCAATTTCGAATTGTGAAGCAGAAAGAACAAATTCAAAATTAGAACTTATTGAAAACGCCAGAAGAACGTCCCTTCACCAAGAAAAATTAAACTCACTCGTTCGTCTATCTGCTGAAAGGGAAATAACTGACACATTGGATTTTTCAAATCTAATTCAGAAGTTTAGTGAATTTAAATCTCGAAAGAAACTATTGACTTAAATTTTTATATTTAATTTAGTAAACATTAATAAATAATTAATATTTTTTATTTTTACCGGTACTTAATAATTATTTTTAAATATTATAAAACTATTAACAATTAATTTTTGATCTGCAAATATAACTTTTGTTCACTAATGCAATAATGTTATTTTAATGTTGACTGTAATTTTTAAATTATATTAAACAAATATTAAAGGCCCCTAAAATTATATTGCCCCAGGCCCATATTTCCTAAGTTGGGCTCTGTTTATGATATGGTTTATTTTTAAGTAATGAAAAATTGTTATTATGTCTTAATAATTAATTAATTAAATGTTATATCATAAAATAATCTTTGAAGAAATGTCTAAAAAGTTGTTATTATTGTACAATTTAAGAATATTATATCTACTGTATATTTATATTATTGAATTTTTAAAATGAGTTTTTGATCAATGATCCAACACGTTCAATAATGTAATTATGTAAAATTTGTTTACTTTATTATTTCATATATATATAAACATATATTTAGTTGTATGAAATTTTCCTAAACATTTTAGTTTATTTACTACAAATAATATTAATATATTGATCTTATTTTATTACTATTTTGAATGTTAGTGTCAAAAATATATATTTTGCTAGCAAGTCAATATTTTTTCATCATATTTAGTTCTTATTTTTCCTAACTCTTCAAGTTCAATTATAATAATTAATTTCTGCTTACCTTCTAGCTGTCCACAATTAAATATTTCCTGAAAAACTTCTTTATAATTTAATTACATTTAACATTTTAATAAAGCGTGGAGTGGTTTCCAAAATTGAAATTGAGTTATAATTTTAATTATTCATTAAATGTATTTAGTAAAACAAGTAGGTATATAACGTTTTAGATTTTGAGTGTTAATTTTCTGCATTACTTAAATTGATTTTTGAAATATTGGTACAACACATTAAATTTTTACAGTTTACCTATAAGACCTCTTTCTTTCATTATTGTACATTAATAATGCTCGCAAACATAAGATACCTAACGACTAACAAGGAATGCGAGCGATGGGTAGCAAGACGTTACGTTTTTTAGTTTTTCTGAATGCAACCGCAACATTTTCTGTCTGTTTGCCATCATTGATTGGTACGAGAATGCATCAAAATAGTTCTACAAACAAATTGTTCGATTGTTTGTCGAACATCACACGGACGTACTTCGACAGACGGACTATTTATATGTACTTCAACAAATCGGGCACAGCGGACTATACGGCTGCCGTCGATTCGTTCACCAAGGCAGTGCAGACTCCAAAAGTCATAATGCCGTATTCATCGTTCAACGTAGTGCAACAGGCGAAGGGCGTATTCGCGTTTCTGGCAGAGGACGACTTGTACATGGAACTGTTAAACATCACACAGCAGAGCCATTTCGTGGCTGTGTGGACTAGGCAATTGTCCATGAACGGTATCCGACGGGTGTTCCGGGACTTCTGGGGTCACGGTAAACACATCAACATCATCGGACTGCTGATGATGGACGATGGCACCGTTAACGTGTACACGTACAGACCGTTTTCCAATTACGGGTGTAGTAAACTGGGCCGGCCGTTCCTGTTGGACTACTGGAAGAACGACACGTTTCGGTGGGGTGTGGACCTATTCTCGAGCAAGTTAAAAACGGGCAACATGCTGGGTTGTCCAATCAAATGCGTCGGGAACGAGCAACCACCGGATATCGTGTTGCGGCGGGAAGCTGACCAGCAGTGGTCTATGTCCGGCCTCGGCGGAAAGATGCTGGAGTTTGTGGCCAAGTACATGAACTTCACGCCGGTGATTACATCGCCTAAAGGTGACATGGACGAGATGTACAGCTGGTACTATAGCGCGGACGTGCTAAACAATATAACGGTTATGTTGTACAACGATGAGGTCGACTTGGCTTTCGGTTGGTACTCGTACGCCACTCTTAACCACGATTACACCACGGAATTGGCCAAATCCACGAGTGTCGATTGCCTAGGATGGGCCGTACCGTATCGCGCGGGTCCTCGGCCGCAGCCGTGGACCAATTATGTTTACGAGTTCGACAAATTCGGTTGGATGTTTATCGGATCAATTTTCGTAGTGGTTGTCGGTTAGTATTTTTACAAATTTCATTGCATTGTCATCATAATTAATAGTAACAAAAATAAGGTAACTCCATAGATTGTTTTTAGTCCCCCATCAAAAAAGAAAAAAAAGCGAATTATTTCACTAGGTACTCAGTATATTGTACATTGTAAAAAAAGTATTAGAAATTGTTCAACCCCAAATAAAAAAATCAAACACTATTTACCCCTATGTAATTAGTAGGGTTCGGATTTCAATGCAATTTCATCTTTTTTTTGGGATGTCTTATGCAATGATTTCCAAGCTACAAATTTGTTTCAGATACTCCGTGTTCTAAACATTTTTTGGGACATTTTTTACATTTTTTTGCATTTTTTATTTTTAGGACATTTTTGACCTGTTTCTTGTATTATGACGAACTTCAGTTGATGTTGAGATCATTTTCAGTATATAAAAACTTTGGCAGATAACCGTCGATCATTAAAATTCCAAAACTTAAAAGAAATACTAATTATACAGTACAATTCCAATATGTAATTTAATTTTTAATTCAATTTTTGATTTTATTTTTTTTTTTTTTGTAGTGTAATGTAAATAAAATTTCATTTTTTACTCATTTTTTAATAATAATTTGAATTTATTTTATAAATGATGCATTTCTTAATATTTTTAGGGCATAAATGCATTTTTTGAAATGGCATTTTTTTTATATTTTTAGGGCATTTAAATCCGAGCCCTAGTAATTAGGTAACATAGTATAAATAAACATTACAGACTGAAATGCTTAAGTGTTTAAAGTACACTATGACATCGTACATTAGCACATAGTACCTAACCTGATTAGTTGGGAAAATATCAGCCCCAAGATTTAAGAAGTGGTTTAAAAAAAATATATTCAAGCAAAATATTTATTGATCTTTATTTAATTAATACAAATTGAAGTGAAACGAAAAAAAAACGAAGTGACATTAAAAAATATTTGGAAAAAATAAAAAAATTTTGTCATAATCGTGTAAAATTATTATGAGCCATTAAAAGCCTAAAAAATTAAAACCCATCTACAAGATTTATCGTAACATTTATCATAGATAAACTAGGTGCCACTGAAATAATATTATGTGAGCAGCTATATTATTATTTCTTTGTATTATAATCCCCACGATTGTCCTAAAACGGTCCTTATCAAACGATATGTAATCAAACGAAAGGTAGGCATACGAATAATACAGCGTTTATTAGTTATGTCCCGAAAACCCTTATTTAATTTAGTTAGGTCCCAGTGTTTTTTAGGTAGATAGTACACTTGTTGGGTCCATACAAAAAAAAAAAAAATGTCACTTCTTATTTTTACAGATTTAGAACTGTCAGTTACCCTTTAATTAGAACACAGGTATGATTTTTTTTTAAGTTTCTAATATATGGCGTATAATTATTAATTTTAATTCAGAATACTGGTATATAGTAAATAAATAAAATGATTAAAAAATTTACACAATTGGTAAAAAATTAAATGATAGAGCTTTTACAAATTCAAATCTATTAATCTTTTAATATTATCAAGTGTATCAATACTTGTGAGTTACAGGTTTTATTGTCGTAGTGGTCGGATCGAAGTATGTTATGAATTTTATAATCGGACCGAACTCGTATGCTTAAGGCCGGATTAAGGAGGGGTTTAACCGGGGTGGTAGCCCCGGGACCCAAACAATTTTAAGCTGATACACATTTTTTCTCATACTTAAATTAGTAGTTTTATAGACAAATTTTATATACCTATTAATTTTATAATTTTATAATGCAATTGATAATTTGTGAAATAGTTAAAAAAAACGTATCGTTCTGCGAACGGCTTTGTAAAGCATGTTTGTCAAAAGGGCCCAAATAAAATTTCAACCCCGGGGCCCAACAGGTGCTTAATCCGGCCTTGCGTATGTTATTGTTTTTATAATCGAACCCAATTAATTGTTCATCTTTATCATAAATGTTATCTAGGATCCAAATCGGGTACATCCGAAAAATATCTAGCTGAAATCGTTGACTGCTAAGCTGAAATGTACGTTTTTCGTTTTACAGGCGTATTTTATTTCTTCCGGAAACTGGGAAAACTTCACCAAGTGAATTCGGTAGTGTTCTTTGTGTACCATACGGCTATCGACCAGCCACTCCGCGTGCAGCCCGTCTGGTGCAGTCTGCGTACGTTCATGATACACTGGCTGTGGTACTGTATGGTGATAAACGTTGCGTACAAAGCGTCACTTGGTAGCTTCATGACGGTGCCGGCGCACGGGATCGAGTTCACGCGCATGGACCAGATACTGGACTCGAAACTGGTGATGGTGACCAGCCCGCGATCGCTGCAGATTATGAATGCGACAACGGGCACCTCCCGGATATCGCGGACGTTTATGAAGCGGCTGCAGCAGCTGCCGCCCACTAACTTCCAGCACGTCATTGACCGGCTGGTGGTCAAACGGGATATAGCACTGTTCGAGATAAAACGGTTCATGTACTATTATTCCATACCGCAGGCTCGACGCATCAAGGTCAAGATACCTATTCGCTTCTTGCCCGGGTGTCTATTGCGCACGCACACCACCCAATTCATGTTCAACGGCGGCTCGTACTTAACCGAATCCGTGAACGCCGTGCTTAGCATGTTGTTCGAGACCGGTATCATCGACCATTGGATCACGCATCTGGGCTCCAACAAGGTGCTGCCGATGGAGAAAATCCGTGGACGAAAGTTGAAATTGGTCAGGATCAAGGAAGCGTTCCTATTCCTGTTCTTTAGCTACGCAGTCGCGTTCCTCGTGTTTGTCGGCGAAATATGTTGGTCCAAAAGATTACACCGTCCTCTGCTGTTGAATGTTTGCAACACCAGAATCGCATCAAGCACCGACATCAGTAGCCCTGATGTCGGTAATGCTGGTCACTACAAAAAAGTTTTATCGCGTCGCCGCCCGTCCTCTCGTGTTGAACTGTTACCATTCGTACACTGAACTTATTTTGATTATAGATATTATTATTTAATTGAAATCTATTGGAAAACAATGCAATCGTAAAAAAAAAATGTTTATTTAATTTTGTTTTTCTAGTTTTAAATATCTTAGCCACAAATCAACCAAATATACGACGTGTTTCACTCAAAAAGTAACACAAAATATTTTCATCTAATGACCTCGAATTGAAATGTGTTTTTTTTCGTGAAGCTAAGGAATACTAAAAATTAATATTTTAAGATCATTTTTAAATTTTTAATCCTTTAATTGTGCGCACGCTTAATAAAACTTTACATTTTTTTAAAGGACAACATCTATTTTCATCAAATTTCGATAGAACTATTTTTTTTAAGCAACTTTGATAAACGCCTTAAGTCTAGAGCACCCATATGGCTTTCAGAACCTCAAAGTATATCTATAGAGTAACTGTGGATGAGACGCTGGGAACAGTCAGAAATCTGTAATAGAGATCTGATCAAGGAACCATTTATAAAAGTCTCGGGTTGGGATAGCTCAAAAGCTATTTGGACAACGCTCAACCAAATAAGAACGGGGAAAGGAAGACTATTCCTTTAGAAGTAACTATCTACTCCATAAGTAGGGCATGACAGACTCTCCACTTTGCGAATGTGGAGAAATGCAAACAATAAAACATATAGCTAAGTCGTGTCCCATTACAATGTTTGAAGAAGGACTAACAAAACTACACGAGGGTGAACCAACAGCTGTGAAATTGCTTGATGAACTTAATGTACGTTTGTTATTGTGTTTGTCAAATTTTTGTGATTCGTTATTGTTTTTAGTGTTGATGTTTATATAATCTATTATACCTACTATAACCTTTAACTTTTTTATACCTACATATCTTAGTTGACTGTTAATTATCATATTTATTTATTTGTTTAATTTTAATAATTTAATCTATACTTTTTTTGGGTGATCTACTTTTCTGCCAAAATTATTTACCGCCAGTACACTAATATATATTTCCTTTTTCCACCATTACCAATTTCAGTTTCTATATTTTGGTAACCATTTACCATATAAACAAGTGGAGTTATTAATAATTTAATGATTTTTAAAATAACAAAAATAATTAGGTATTCAATTTTTAATTAAATATGATTTTACAAAAATACTAAGTGATTGAATAGAAAATATTCTAATATCTAATATTTATGTTCCTATATTAGTTCCTAGTTCCTAAATTGTTATTATTATAGGCAAATTCTTTAACAAATAAGCATACTAGAAAAATTAATTATTTTTTTTACCTGGGTCACAAAAACTAATATCAACCAGACTTAAAAATACCAAGATCAATACAAATAGTAGTGAAAATGATAGTGATAAGATTAACACATTAAACGCCAACGTCAATACGTCGTTGACATGCAGTAACCTGTCCGTTCTAGTGATTTTGTGGAACCGGCTATAACCGTACACATTTGAAATTTTTGGTCGGCTATTCATTAGCGTATAGTTTATTACGTGGAACAGTAGGTTTTGATTTTTCGTGATTTTTATATTTTATTTACAATTTCTACTTTTATATGAAAAACAGTGAATAAAAGGTAAGTTTTATTTTTATTTTACATAAGTTCATTCATTATTTTCCCATTTGGATTGTTATATTATAATATACCTAATAATACATAAATATTCTTTATACAGTAGATATATATATATATAATCATAATATTATCGATAAATACTTATGATCTCCTTTAGTCGTAAAATTACGTAAAATATAAAATATTATCAAACTTGAATAATATTTTTTAAGAAAAATGAGCAACCCAATGACTGACGAAGAATTATTGCATATGTTGGAAAATTCAGATGATGATTTCGGCTTAGATTCTGGTACTGATTTAGGGTAAGGAGATTCTGATGATGCCGATCCAGAATGGAAACTTCCAATAGTACAACGCGAAGAGGATAATCAGATAATATCAGATGTACCTATTATTTCTACACAGGGGCATATTTAGACTTACTTCTAGGGTGGGGGGGACTCAAATTTTTTTCTTTAATTCAGGCTTAAAATTTACAAATAACATTTTTGGTAATATTTATATCAGATGAATCCTTTAATCTAATGTCGGATCCACTTAAAATGGTCTTTTGTGTAGTTTTTTTTAACACCTATCTGTGTATTGAAAGTTTCGTTTGTATTTTATCTAATTTTTCACTAAGTATGGACTGGGTCTTCAATCAAAATAATATATATTATTTATCGTTATGGGACATATAAACGTTATAAGCAATTGAGCGTTTAAACGTTATATAAATTTAAACGTTTAAAAAATTTTCTGTTTACCGTTATTGACAGTTAAAACGTTATGAAAAATTTAATGTTATGCGTTATTTAAATTAGTGTAAAATTTGAAACGTTTTCAAATGTAGTAATACTATAAAACAAATCATAAATTTTGTTTCTTAATAAAATACCCATTACTTATATAAAAATTGTCTTGGTCTTAAAATTCTCGGGGGGGGGATTGCCCCCATCGCCCCCCTCAAATACGCAACTGTTTTCACATCAGGTTATACATGGAGTAATAGACAAACTATAGTGACACGTATCCCTTTTTCAAAATCCAAAGGATTGAAGGTTTTTCCACAAGGAAATGAGCCGATTGATTATTTTAATCAATTATTCGATTACGGACTTTTCGAGTTGATAGTTAACGAAACTAATAAATATGCACTTCAAGTTTTTTTTATCTGGATCTGGAGGTTCATCATCTCGAATCACGGCGTGGAAACATACAAATATACAAGAAATGAAACTGTTTATTAGTTGACTGTTTTATACAGAGTATAGACCCTGCGGTTCTCAACCTTTTTGAGTTCGCGACCCCTATAATGTTACCAATATGTCTAACGATCCTTTTGTAATGTAAGCATTGAAAAATTTTATAAACTGTTATTATTGTATTTATTTGTGTATATATTTTACAAAAAAAAAGTATATTATAAAAGCCTAATGGCGTTAATAAATGGAAAAAAAAATAAAAATTATGAAAATTTAATATTTTGTTAATTTAATGACTCTTTTGCTGTTGTTGATTTGAAATAATTTTTTTTTCACATGATGTGTCCCTAAAAAAGTTGTTGGCGACCTCCCGGTTGAGAATCGCTGGTCTATACGAATTAATTTGTTGGAAGATTATTGGAAGACAAGCAGTGCCGTATTTAGACATTTTGTGCTCCGGCGCAAAAAAAAAATAAAATAGCAAGTCTCTAAGGGGCCTACCCACGGAAAATATAGGAGATAGATCCTCATGAACCTTTTAGATATTCTAAAATCAATGCTATTTTTGTGTAGTAGGCACTCCACCGCACGCTGCACGCGATAACATAATACGCCGTACTATTATAAATAATTTATGTTTATTGACATTTTCGCAACAAATTTGGGAACTAATATTAGGTGTATTAATAATATTCTGGGCCGCTGATAGCTATATTGCTATAAATATATTAATAAATTAAATACATTAACGTTAATTTATGATACTGTTATTAAAAACAAAAAAAAAAAAATAATAATTTTAAAATTTCAATAATTCACAAGTGAGCAAATTTCCGATCATAAAATTTCGGCACCCCCAAAAAACTGGCGCCGGGGGCAGTTGTAGCCAGTGCCCCACCCCCTGAATGCGGCCCTGAAGACAAGCGAGTTATTCAATATAAATTGTTTTCAACAATATATGAGCAGAAATCGTTTTATGTTAATTTTAAGAAATTTACATTTTTTTGACAATGAAAATCACGACAATAATCGCCTGAATAAAATTGAACCATTAATAAAATATTTCAATAATAAAATGTCAGATATTTATGAAGCTTCTGAAAATTTGGCACTCGACGAGTCAATGGTATTATTTCGGGGTAGATTAGTTTTCCGGCAATGAATTAAAAATAAACGCCATAAGTATGGTATCAAACTTTACATGTTCACAGAATCTAGTGGGTTGGTTCATATAATTATGATATATTCTGGACAAGGGCAAGACACGTCGAATGACTTTACTCATACAGAGTATGTTATTGTAAAATTAATGGAAGACCTGACTGATTGTGGTAGATCAGTACATGGACAACTATTAAAATAGTGTGAAACTAGCTCATATACTTCTAGCTAAAGGAACATATTGTACAGGAACTTTGCATGCGAATAGAAAAGGGAATCCTAAAGAAATAACTTCAAAAAAATTAAAAGAAAGTGTTGGAAAGTTTACTAAGGAAGGCGTGTGTGTAATGAAATGGCGAGACAGACGAAAAGTTATAGCAATAAGCTCTGAGCACACAAATAATTTAGTTGAAGTAACTAACAGAAGAGGTGAACAAAAATTGAAACCGACGGCAATTTCTATGTACAATAAATATATGTCAGGAATTGATAGACAAGACCAGATTTTATCATACTATCCATGCGAGAAAAAAACAATAAGGTGGTACAAAAAGATTGGTATTCATTATTTTCAAATATTTTTGCTAAATTCCTACTACATAATATGTAGTACATATACGTAGAAAACGTAAAAAAAATTAATCTGTATGATTTTAGACTTTCTGTAATTACGGCATAAGTAAAAAGCCAAATAAATATAAATGTTCCTCCTGTATTTCCTCCAAAAATAACAAACTCGCACTTTCCTACAAAAATAGCAAAAAAACGAAAAAAAAATTTTTTATAGAAAAGGATACAATGTGTGCCATTCAAAAGACTTACGAAAAACAACAATATTCTACTGTTCCAGTTGTGAAGGTCAATCTGGTTTATGCCTTGAAAACTGCTTTGAAATTTTTCATGCATAATCTAGTTAATTTTTATTTATTTTATAAAACATAATAAGTGTCATTATTATTTTATGTACTAATTTTTATTTTTCTACTAAGTAAAAGATTTGTTTTGTTTTATTTTTAAAATATATTTAAAGTTTTGTTCTTAATTTATATTTATGTATACAGTGTTATTATTATACAAAGCGTATAATTTCAAACTAAAAGATCTTTTGCTTTATTTTTTAAATATTTTTAAAGTTATGTTTTTATTTTATATTTAAAGTTATTTATTTACTTTCTGTGTTATAATTATACAAATTATATAAGTTTGAGGTAAAAATGATTTTTTTTGTTTTAAATAATTTGAAAGTATAATAATAACTTATAATTATAATTTATGTATTATTAGTAGTTATTTGAAAAAAAAAAAATAGAAACTGCTTACTTTTATAAATTACTGAAAACGGGTGCTCATGGCAGGGGTGGATCCATAGTCGGGGAACTGTGGGTCAAGCCATTTCAAGAGGTCATTTATTAGGAATGAAACTGAATTAGAAATTAATACCTTGTAAAAAAAAAAACACAATATGCTCATAAAAGTGTATAAGTATTTTTATATTACTTTTTAGAATTAGTGATACCACCGATAAATGACTTATTTGCGATTAATAAATATAATATAATTTTATCAGCGCAATAAACGTAAGAAATAAAATATGATTTACTTAACTTTATTCTTAAACGATATAATTTAAAATATAAATTTTGAATTGAAAAATTTTAAATTTTTAATATACATGGCATTCATTTTTCAAGTAACTACGATGGGCCAATTGTCCAAGAGTCCAAATCAAGGTCTAAAAAGAGAAAAAAAAATTTCCAAGACTAATTTTGTCAACAAATATTAACTGTGGGTCAGCTGACCCCCTGGCCCAGTGGCGTGGCGAACTTAATTAAGTTATGAGGCACAAGTTATATTGTCAGACCCACCACCCACTCAACCCATCACAAAAAGCATTAAAAAATTTTTTAAGAAAATATATATTTATTCATTTAAATAATAATGCGTTTTTTAACACATCAGATGATCTTCCCAAGAGTGTTATTGTTTCTTCATAATCAATTTTGATGTCCCTTTCACAGCTCAAAAACATTAAACTTTCCAAACATTCCTGGCCCATTGTAGAACGTAGACGTGTCTTAATAAGTTTAACCTGAAAATAATACAATAATTGTAATTAATAATAAGTAAGGAGCAGATGTTAATGCATTTATCACATTTTTTAATAACAGCCAGTACTTGGTTTCTAATATATACCCAACTATATTATTTTAAGATTAACAAAAAATTCAACATTTAATTTTTAATTTTAATAATAATGAATTTAATTTAATTATTTTTAAATTATTATTAAATAAAAAATGTTATTGATGCATATTTTTATACTTTAAAGTGCATAATTGCATGCATATTTTAAATGTTTTTAGAGCATAAACATCTACTCCCTAGTGATAAGTTTAATTTATAAAATATTGTAATTGTATAGTTCTGAAAAGGTAAGTTATTATAAATACTATGAGACCTTCACAAAAATCTTAAACTCTATTTTTAATTTTAAACTTTCACCCCATAAAAGTTACCAAGATTTAAAATCCAAACCTTTATAATACAAAACAAGACAATTAAATATATAGATATTAATTAAAAGCTTAGAGATTGAGAACATTTATATTTTAGAAGCAGAAGAATATTGATTTTTAAAATCAAACTTACTTTAGAAAATGATCTTTCCGCAGATGCAGATGTAACTGGTATAGTCCCTAAGACTTTGTATGCTATATACAAATTGGGAAACGCTGCTGACAAATCATACTTGGACAATGTATAAAGAATAGTACTAACACCAATTTTTGTCATATTAATTTGTTCATCTTGAGTTATATTTTTTTCTTCTTCTTCACAACTTTCACTCGATGATATAGATTCTGGGCAATGTAATAAAGTAGGTAAATCTATACCTGATGTCAGATCATCAAAACTTTTAGAAAAAATAATGTATTCATTACGTAGTTGATTTATATCAATTTCTGGTAACCAAGCCACTAGGTCAGTAAAACTATCTTATGGAAGCTGTTGATTTTCATTTTTAAATGTCCTTAATCTTTCAGGGGATAAAAGTGTAAAATCTTTTAATATATTGTTAGAGTCATTGAATCGAGATTGAATTGAAGTAATTACTTTATCCAAAATTGCAAAGTATGTATGACATCGATACTTGTCGAATGATGAGCTCTGTATTTCATCTGAAGCTTTTTCTCCAGGTAAAATTTTTTTAGCACGTTTTCTTGATTCTTTAAAGTTGACCTCTATTAGTTTATGATGGTTAGCAAATTGTTTTGCTTCCTCTACCAGTTCCTCATTTTTTGTCACTTCTCATTTTAGCTAATTGTTCTTTAGAAATATTGATTAAACGCAGCGCTTCAATAAAGTCTACTGATTTAGATTGTAAGTAATTCGATAGTGGTGTTGTAATTGAAAATATTTTTCTTAATAATATCATTGTTATAACAAAATCAAACGATGATATTACGTTCAAGAAATTTTTTGCACCAGATGATGTTACTCTGTCAGTTGATTTAAGTAAACATTCTAAAGTTGCATATAATGCTTTATATTTTTCAAAGATAACAATGATGACACGGTCATGAGAAGTCCATCTCGTTGAGGAAAATGATACCGTATCCGTATGCCGTGTGGCGACTGGCGAGTGTTAGTAGGTACTGCACGTCTGCACTACGATCCAATATTATAATTACGAGTATTAAAATGAATGTATGGTAACTTAGCAAATCTTTTCTTAGTGTGAGATAGGGCCCAAGTCCCTTGTGAGATAGGACACCTACCCCCCCTCAAACTGAGGCACGTGCCTCAAATATAGCCCTTCGCCACGCCACTGCCCTGGCCCATAGACGGTGTCAACGTGGTGTTGACACGCGCGAATTATACCAATTAAGTATGATTCACACTAGTCAGACACGTACCGACAGATACCGTTCAAATATACTATACTTATTATTGTTTCCATACTAACATTTTCGGTACAACATTGTAAGGTGACTAAACAAGTTTCTCTCTTTTCCCCTTTATTATATTTTAAGGTTGAAATATGTTTAAACATTTTTATGACAATGCATAGAGACATTCTTGGTCTCTAACTTGTTCAATTAATAATTCTAAATTCATCACATGTGAAAAATATAAAAAAGTGAAAAAAATGAAAAATTTGTATATGTACGAACTTCATAAGTATGTAAAGGCAAATAATTTTCCAGTGAATGACAGCAGACGGATATTATAATTATATGCCTGTTGTTCATTCATACTTATCATACCTGTTCAGACTAGTGCCATCCCGACAAAACATTCTCATACGGAATGCCGGACGGACTCTATTGATTCGCTACGTGTATGAACGGAACGGAAACATTTAAATGTAAATTGCTGTATTAAAACAAATTTTAAAATATTTTCCGGAATGGTGTCCGACTAGTGTGTATCGTGCTTTATACGCGAGGCTACAGGCGCCCGCATGTCAATCGACGGCGACGACACGGCGCGCGCACATCGACTCGATGTTGGCGTTTAACTTGTTAAATATATACTAATTTTCTGAACCCGTCATAAAAAGTTCCTGGCTACGCCACTGATTAAAATACTCAATAGTTTCGATCAGTGGCGACACTAGTGGTAGGGTTTGTGGGTTGTGATTTTTTTCCGAAATTTTTCTGAGATTATTATAAATTCTACCCAGGAAAAAAATGATTTTAGGAAATGGGTAATATAAAAATTTGAAATGCAAGAAAACAAAAACGACGATACAAAAAATAATTTTATTTGTGAATAACAGAGTAATGTACAAAATTAATTTTATATTTCATATTTTATTAACTGATCACATAGCAATGCCATGTCTCAAAAATGTGTAGACTTAAATATTTTGGGTGAAATGTTTTTTTATTTTTATTTATTTGTTACAACAAAGATCCACTAGAATTTTAAACTCTAGGGGGGCTACTGCTGTTTACATTCAGCTGGTTCAACTTTTTGTTTCAATAGTTTATCCTGACGGGGATTATATTCAGGATCATTAACAGTTCCTTCCTCATCATCATCATCATCATCCTCATCATTTTCAGATTCCTCTTCTTCATCATCTTCATCAAATTCATTTTCTTCCAACAAGGCTTCACCTATTAGAGAATGTATAAACATCAAATATCTAAGTAAACAACTAAATAAGGTTATAAACACAAACCTGTATAATAAAGTACAGCCCTAGGTATTATCCTTTCACGGATGTAATGACCAATTTCAAAATCTGTGGTCAGCAAACTATCAATTTCTTCATCAACCTCAGTTTCTGGATCATCAGGAACTAAAATATAAATATAAATTATACTTGATAAAGTATCAAATTCTTATTTGTACAATTTTAAAAATTACAATGTTCTAAATTATATTATTGATATGAATATATTACAGTCCTTATTTTGTTCAATTAAATTAAAACACATTAAAAATTTGAATTTAAAACAGACACTGTTAATTTGACAAGTAAATTATGTTAAAAAATTGTGAAATACAATTAAAATATGGTTTAAAAAAATCTGTAACAGGTTAGGTAATCATTGATTTATAGGCTGAATTTAAAGCCACAAATGCACTATTTGTCACAGTGGTAGTTGTGATTAGCCAATTAATATAGCATTATGTTAAAACAAACAATTATTAAAATATGTTGTCAATTAATAACTTTAAATGCTTTTTCTATACATAAATAATTTATTATAATACACAATAAAGTAATACTATTTTAAGTTAAGGAATCTAAACTGTCAATATTTAGAACTATTCAATAAATCAACTCTAAAAATTAATCTTTTGATTTACAGATTTCATTGAAGCCACAAACGCACCAAATTATGTCATAGTATCATTCATTCATTTATTATAGAATTATGCAAGATAAAAAAAAATAAAAAAATAAAAAAAAAAATAGATTACAAATGATAGTAATTAGGATTAACGATTAGATAGATAGACTTAAGGTATATGCCCAGGATTATTATTTTAGAGTTCCCACATGTAACCATATATCACTCATATTTAATTGAGAATTATCTCAACCAATCTTAATTAGAAATGCATTGATTGCATTTTAACCTGGTTTAGTGATTTATATGCAAACAAATAATCTTATTTTTTTTCAACATCAATTAAACTTATAGTATTACAGTAATAAACTGATGAATTTCATATTTTTATTTATGGAATAGCTATACAATTTTTAAAAATGTATAAGCTCCATTAAAAACAAGATAAAATGAATTTAACAATTATATTCAACAGTTACTGATTTTATTTAAACTCACCAGCAGGAGGGCTGAAGAAATGGAAGAATGAAACATTTTGAACAGTTTTGTTAATAAAACGTACAGCACCCTTTACCTTATGCTTTTGTTTCTTTTTGACAACTTTAACTGTTACATTCTTTCCTTTATTCCATTGAATTGTACAGCCCTAAAATAATATTTAATCAATTAATAAATGTTTACACGAGAAATACAAATGTTCACTTACTTTACACTTATAAATTTCAGGACCTTCAAAACTTAATGGATTATTTTTATCAGGAACACATTTCATTTCATACTCCTTGGTCAAAACCGTATTGGTGAACCATTCATTTGGAGAAAAATGGAATTCCAAAGCAAAACCCTAAATAATAATAATAAATAAATAAATAAATAACAACTAAATAAAAAATGGAATATGGATTACCATAGGTTCATCCAAAAGATAAACTTTGATATCTGTTAAATGACTCAAGATAGGTTCATCATGGGGTTGAATCATATCACTGATAAGACTTGTGTTTTTTAAGATAGTAAGCCAAAAATCTGGAATGCCTTTGATTTGTTCATTATCTATTGTTGTTTCAGTAATTTCCACAATTTGAAAAATTAATTTTAAAAATAATTTTAATGAAATGAAATATGTACTCACGGTTTTTTATCTTCAAGTTTAACTTTTCCTTCCATATCCGTTGAAAGGTCCTTAACATCGTCTTCGTCATCTGAAGGAAAATCACATTCTTCTTCGGTAGGCTCATAATTTCCTTGCACTATATCACTTCGCTAGATAATAAAAATAATTATGAAATCAATATACTTGAGCAAAATACATTAATATTTAGGATACACAGACATTGTACAATTTACCTTATTATAAAAGTCAGCATACAGTTTGTGGTATTTACATTCAAGAATATGAAGCTCAGTATAGAATTTTACATCAATGTCAGTCTGGGATACAAGTAGGTTTTTCAAGGCTTTCACTCGTTTTTTTACTACTGGTGGAAGATTCTAAAAATATTTATTCAAATATTAAAATTATCAATATATAATATTTTAATACCAAATATATACTGATTTAACTGTTGATAATGAGTAAGAGATAACTTTTCAATAACAACAGACAACCGGATTTTTAATTACTTTATTTCTGCATATAAGTAGTCAAGTTATAATCCTACTTAATTCTTAAGAAAATTATAATTATTAAAGGGTTGATAATTACAAAAAAAAAATAATATATATATACAATATGTTAATTAATTGGAAAGTCAGTAATTATTATTCCTAATATAATACAGATATTGAACTATTGTTTTTTTAACATGATATGCAACTTATAGCCTAATTTTACCATGGTTAAAAAAAATCCAAAATTTAAAACTGCTAATTTTTTTTTTGTTGATTTTTCAAAATATTTTTTTTTTTTAAAAAATTTCGAAAATAGTTTCTTTGTAGAATTGCTTATAAGTGACTCAGAGAAAAAAAAATTTTGAAATCGGTTGAATTTAGAAAGAATGAGAGCTCAAAAACAAAAATATTAATGAATTGTATGTACTTCATTACCTAATATCATATTATTAGTTATCTATTTATAAATTTAAATACCATAAAATTTTACAATTAGCTTTTTTTTTGAAAATATAAAATGCTCTCATTCATTCAAAATTTAACCTTTTTCAAAAAAAAAAATTTTTCTTCTAGTAACTCATAAGTAGTTTTACAAAGTGGATATTTTTGAAATTTCGGATTTCTTTTAATCGTGGTAAAAGATAAGTCACATATTACGTTAAAAAAAAAAATAAAACTTCAATACCTGCATTATATTAGGAGTAATAGCTACTAGTGGTGTGAAATAAATCCGGATTCTCCGAAAAATCCGGATTTTGGATTTTCAAATCCAAATATCGAATTTTCGGATTTGAAAATCCGAATATTTGGGTTTCACATTGTAGATTTCTGTATTCTAAAGCAGAAAATAAAAATTTGTCGTTATAAATTCTAATATAAAAAAACGAACATTTTCTATTTTAAATAAAAAACATTCATCGTTCGTTACAAATATAAATTATTATATTTGTAACCTAACCTAACTCTATTTAGGTATTATTTATTGTGTATTTTTGGATAAATTATTCTGCTACTTATAAATGTTGTTACTAATTTCATGTATAAACTGAGTTTAGGTTGTAATATCTACACGTTATTGCAATATTGATGATTGTTATTGTTATATTTTTGCTTTAAAAGTTTTCCTATAAATATATTAATTTTTTACAAAAAAAAAAAAATCTGTATTTATCAAGGCTTTAATATAAGGAATCCATAAAAAATATTAATTTAATGCTTCAAAATCCAAAATCCGGATTTCGGTTAAAATCCGAATTTGAATTCTGAAATCCGAATTTTTATCCGAATCCGGATTACGGATTTCGAATTTCATGAATCCGGATTTTCGAACTTCGGTAAATCCGGATTTTTCCCAACACTAATAGCTACTGACTTTCCAATTAATTTACTTACTGTATAATACAGACGTATTATAAATGTATCTCTATTAATTAAATTCTTTTAGTATTAATATATTTTTGATAAATAAATTTAGCTAAAAAAATTTGACATCATGGTTCATATTATGGTACTTTAGTTCATAAAAGTGGAGTAGGTTATCGTATTGTGCTGAAGCCAAAAAAAAAAAAAAAACATTACCTAGTTCAGAAACATCAGATTATGGGGTGGCCTACATTTATTTCACTATATAAAGCATATAAATACACAAAAATTATATAAAGCTGAATGATTTTGATTCTGATATTATGAAGAGAACCGTCTACAAATTTAACAATCGGGGTAGGTACCCAAATTTTCAATTGATACTAAATGTTGTAAAAAAAAAAAAATTACCCTAGGTACATCCCTACCAATATAAATATATACCTATAGAATGAATTTGGGCTCAAGTTAAGGGCCAAGTGGCAAAAAATAACAAGAAGTTTAAAATGGTTAATATTGAATGGTTAATACATGAGGCATTAGACGTAGTAACAATAGATGATTGGAATAAATGCGTCAGTCATATAGAGAAAATTCAGACGGAAGACAAAAAAAATTAAAAATAATGAGGGACACCACTATGATAGAACCCATAATTATGACTTTATTACCAGAAGACAGTAACTGTAGTGATGACTAAGAAAACCCAAGGATAAGATATTTGTAATAAATATTTTATTAAATCTATTTTTTTTTTTTTTTTGAAAGTTTCATGTTTGGTTTGAATAAAAATTTTTATAAAATACTATAAATATTTTCAGTAAATTTTGTTTAAATTAAAAAAAAAAACATGGTAATTAATTTAATGAAACAACTAGATTATAATTGTAAAATTGTAATGTATTTATCATACATGACAAAGAATTTATTAAAATATTAACAGGTATAAATACACAGAATGATTTAGGAAATATTTTAATTTTTACAGAAATAATAAACTTTAGTGGAATCAATTACATAAATTAGACTGCATACCTAAAAAATATGAATAATAATAAATATCTTACTGGTAATAAATCTTCTCCCTCTCCTTTAAATCCTCTGAATTTATATTGCTGTTGAGAGTCCTGTTCCATATCAGAATCTGATGATGAAGAATCAGATTTGTTTTCTGTAGACATTCTGTTAACAAAATATTAAAACATTCAAAATATCAGTTGATTAAGTTAGGACTACTATTGGTCAATTTAAACAAGGTCATTTACAGTATTATTAAGAGTCAATTAACGGCATACATAACCAAATGCTAATTGGCTTAGTATATTCAAGATTTTAAAAATATCCAAGCAGATAAGTACGATTTAACAATAAAAAAATTATTGATGGTTTTGAAGAAATAATCATAAACAAAATGATGAGTGGAGAGTAAAAAATAATAGGCAAATGTAATGATAATTTCAAAAATATCAAACAAGATGTACCTAATACAATAGATGCAACATAAATAATTTAAAATAAATGCAATAAAATAGACACGATAATATATATATATATTATAATGTAGTTATAAAACCAAATTCAGTTGCACGATGATAATCAATATATTTGATGAATAATAAGAAAATAAATATCAGTTTAAGTATTAAAAAATAACACACATACAAGGGAAACTACTAAAAAAGGAATCAATCAGTTAATAACGTAGAACACCGGGTTTTAGATACATACTTTGCGCGGTACAAAACGGTTGAAACACACTACCTAACCTCTTATCACTACTCTCACCTTGATGTGCGTAGGCTGTGAACAAGGAAAAATAACTACGACGCAAATTGATATAACAAGAATGCATCTTAGAATAGATATATTAGTAAGATTCACTTAATGGGATTAATAATGAAAAAAGATCATCGGAATAATCGGGCGCTTGATATTGCCGGCCCGCGCAAGAACGCATTTAAGAAGCACATGGTCAGTGGTCGGCGTGTACATGACATCAATGCCGGTTCCGAAGCTATACTCCATAGACGGAATGAACATGAATTAAAACAGTATCTTACCTTAAAACCGTGCAATAAACTATAGTCAGGACCTGCGTTCAGAGTGGATTGATTCTAATTGCCAAATGTATGGTAACTGGCCGAACACTGATCACTCACAAAATCTGTACAACAACAATAATGAGAGCCGCACTACCGAACGGAAGAGAGTGAACAAACGTAACCGTAACGACCGTTCTCTCGTACCATCGATAACAATGGACGCGTATTGACCAATCGTTTTTCGACGTTGTAACCGTAGCCAAAGACGCTGTAACTGTAAGCTGTTTAAATTCTCCATGCCACTAGACCGTATTGTCGAACAGACCGGTTTCTGAATCACAACTGGAATAACCGTACACAGTTTAAAAATAACATTATATATTTATAGAATTAATGATAATCAGTGAAGTTTGTGGCATGTAGTAACAATTATAATCGTAATAATTGTCATTATCATGGCTGATGATAGACATTGAACGATTGACTCACGCGGCAATTGGTTTTGGCCGTTTAAGAACACATTAGACAATTTAACCGCCTGGATTGCGTCGGTCACACGCCGCTAATGTAATTTATTTTTCATTATTTTATATAAAATATAGCAATTTTTTTATTTTTCAATTTTATTTAAATATTAAAACGCAAAATATGGTAAAATTATGAAATTAAGTGCATAATTATAAATATTTTAATGACTTTAAATACAAGCACTGCTTATATTCCTGTCCTTCAACAGAAACAATTATACCTATATCATTCATATCTGATTTCTTTGGAGAAATAGTAAAATTCCATCATCTGAAAACTGAAACTTTAATTCTGGTTATTGTTAGTCTATTTAAATATATTTATGTATAAAATGAAAATTAATAATTGAACATACATCATATCCCACGAAGATTTACTAGTTTTACGTATGTGGACAATTGATAATAAAGCTTTCTAACTAGTGTTTTATTTATTTTAATATAATTGTATTATATTAAATTTATATTTTTAGTAGTCTAACTACTAAATAAGCCCGTATTTAGGGAAAAGCACAGGTAGGCACATGCTCGGGGGCGGCAAAATATTATAGCAAAATTAATTTATAAAATAATGTATCTACTAGAAAAAAAAATTGTATTTTTATTATAATATAATTAAAAAGGAAATTTAATGTTTTATTATGTTATAATTTGTTAATTAAAAAAGGTATTAAATGATTTTCATTTATAAGTTATATTTTAATATTAAAGAATCTCGATTATGGACGAAATAATAAGTGTTATATTATTATTTATTTATGGGGGGGGGGGGTATAAATTATATCCCCCGGAGTGCCAAATTTTTAAATACAGGCTTGCTACTAATAGAAATTTATTCAATTCTTTTTTTATTGTCAATTAATAATATATAATAATAAGCATATCTAGAGATAGAAAAGGTAGATTTTGTCCAACACTCAATGATATATAATCATTGATGATATAATTAAGAAGTAATCTCATTACAACCGAAAAGTAGCACAAGGTTATTTAAATTAACTTTTTTGAATAGTAATTTCTTGTATATCTTAAAATACTAAAAAGTATATTTAAATAGCATTTAATATAAAAGAAATAATATTTGATCACAGATGAATCTCTATAATGCACAGAAAGTAGTAAGTAGTAAAACAAGTTATACAATCTGTGATAAAACAATTTAAAATTCAATTTTGTATATTATCTTGTATCCTCGTATCTTGTATTTTTTTTTTAATGGAAGATAAGCGTGAAAACAGTAATAAATAAGTAAAATCATGTTTTGTTACAATATTTGAGTTGTAATAAATAGTAAGATTCTAGTAGTTAACTTGTAGTTTAATACATAAATAACTATCTTTAAAGAAAATTAAAAAAAAAAACCATACAAAGAGTTATTTAAATATACATTTGAAATTAAAATCAATTTTACAGACCCTAATTATACATAGATTATAAAATTGTAAAACTCTTTAAATAAAATGTTTAAATAAATTTAAAAAAGACTAATTATGTATTTTGGTTTAAAGTTTAACATTAAATAAAGTAAAATTTAAAAATATTAAAATTGGAAATTAATGTAAACTTAAAATTAATAACTTAATCATAAAAACAATGTCTTTAAAATATTTATATTAACTTAAAAATAAAAACAATATTTGAAATAATAATTAATATTATTACATTTATTATTGAAATTAATTGTCTAGCTTAATTCCATCACAAAATAGATAATTTGATCTATTTTGTGATTCACATTGTTCAGTCCTATAAATAATGTTCTTGAGTTTAACAATCACATCAAAAAGGTTTATAAAAAAATGAAATTCATTTTTTGTCTTCATGAATTAAGTACTGTTTAACAGTTCTAAGTACTTTTAAGGCACCTTCTATAAACTTTATAAATTAAAATTTATTAAAAATAATTAATTTATATACATTCAATTTATCTAAAACAATAACTGGAATTACTTGTCTTGTGCATAATTCAGTCTAAAACTAGATACATAAATAGTTATAATTTATAACAATCACACCAATAATAAATCACTTTTCAACATTCCCAAATCATGTTTATCACAATCATAATTATATACAAGCAACATATAGAAAGGAATGAGTAAAATTATGATTTTTGTTTTGATAATTTTAACGTCTTGTCATTACTTAAATTTGGGGAATCAGAATTTTGATAGGTTTTAGCTGTTTTACTTTTAGCTGATAAAAATATTGGGAATAATTTGTGTCGTTTTATGCGTTTCACAGACACATCACTAGTTGTTGGAGATACTGGGCCAGCATCAGTACGGCTAGTTGCTTTTGAAATTTTTCTATGCTTAGGATCCAAACTAGAATCTGAATATGAATGGCGGAATATATCAGGAGCGACCTATAACAATTATTTTTTTTAAATTATTAGACAAAATTTAAAAAAAATATAATTTATTATATTTTATAAATTATTTATTTATTATAATATATATATATATATATATATATATATATAAACTATTGCTAGTTAAAAATAAATGATTATTTTCCTATACAACTTTTGATTGAGAATAAACACTTACTATCATTGGTTATAAATATTTATAATCAATGTTATTATTAAAGAAAATCTAAGAACTTTCAAATTATTATTAATTTGGTAAAAGTTGCAATGAGGAAGAATTAGATAATATTTATTAATTACAATGGATTTCTAGACATTGTATTAGGCTTAAAACATTTAAAAAATATTATTTCATCTTATTAAAAATATTTCTATTTGGAATTTGGTTTGAAAAAAATTTAATAACACACTGCATTCCATAAGTTTTGAGGTTACAGCCACAAATGTTACAAATAAGTTTAAAAATTTTTTAAGCAAATTTTATATTTAAAGTAATCACTAGAGGTCAGATTAATATTCTTTTAAAATGCTTAAAATATAATGTTTTTTATGTCGTGAAAAAGGCAATATATTCTCTAAATATTTTTTAAAAATACCAAATGTATGATGCTTTATATCTTTAAAAATACAAATATTCTTTCAATATTCTATACAAAAAAAAATTATTTTAATTACTTGATTTAAATTTATTTAATTTTATTCATTATTTATTTGATTTACAATAACATTTTTGAAAAAAAAAATATGGTTTTAATGCAAATTTTAACTGTACATGAATTACCCTTAATATCTAGGGATTCATTTTTATAACATTCTAAAAGGATATAAAAATAACTCATATTGTGAATATTTTATTTATTGATCAATATTATCAAAATGCCAAATGTAATATACATAATATGTGCATGGATGTGCAAACAAATAATAGGTAATATAAATTATTTTCTTCAAAAAAAATATTTATAAAAATAAGACCTTCAAAAATAAAATGTTTATAAAATATTCTCAAATATTCTCTAACATATTGAATATTCCGTAATCCCTAAAATATGCTTTTTTATGTAAAATAATTTTTTTTTTTGTGAAATTTGTGTTTGGTGAATCGTAAAGATATCTTACTCCCATTTAACTTCATAGACTAGAAAAAAATATGAAAAATCATTAAAATCCGACCTCTAATAATCACCATTACAAACAATACAACTCATTATGCAGTTTTTTTATAACATGTGTAGTCAGTTTCAGGAATGTTTTTGAGCTTCTCAGTCACAGCTTTTTGAATTGTTTCAATGTTGGCAAAATAATTCTTTTTGAATTCCTTCTTCAGCTTAGGAAATAAGAAATATTCTGGATGATTTAAGCTTGATGAAGATCGTGAAGTATTGGAGCTATTTTTTCGGTTAAAATGCTGGAGCAATTAATGCTATGCTTTAAGCAAGAAAAAAGACCAATCTTTCTACAAAACTGGTTTAACGCGTTCAATTCTTTTACAGAGACGATCTAAAATGTTTTTATTCATTTCGGAATTTATATTACTTCCTGGGGGCACAAATTCTTTGTGTAAATCCCACAGTAGTAAAAATAAATTCAACAATATTAGTGATTTTTGAATCATTAATTTTTTGGTTGTAACGAATTTTAACGACTTAATAGGCACTTTGCCGTTTTATTTTCGGATCATACGCAAACACCAGCTCTGAACACCCATTATTTTGGTATTTTTTGACTATTTCAAGCAGATCTTCTGCGTGACAGACATGTCGCTGTCGTTATCTCGTGGTTAGCGCATCAGTAACAAAAACGCACACAAAGTTTCCTTTTCCTTAAATCGAAAAATTGTTTTTCAAATGCCAATCAGGTCTTATATTAATCTATAACTAGGGTTTAAATGTTTATTCAAAACAGCTGTAACGCGAGCAATGTTTTCGTTTGTTTTCATCAGGGTCGGCGCTACCTTTTGCGAGGCCCTTGGCAAAACTTATCTTACCAATAACCATTAAATAAATTATTAATATAATTAAATAAAAACCATTAAAGGCGATGATTTGCGATCAGACTCGGTGACAGCTGCACGCGATATCGGGTAATGACTTATATCGTTGGTGCGTGCATGACATATTAAATATAATATAATATTAGTTTTGTTACAAGCCAACGGATTTCTCCAGGAATCGTAATCGTCAGGTGATCCACACATTTCACGTTTTATTTTATGAGATTTCCATAAAAAATATTTTTCAATGAAAATTTTAAGCGCGAGGCCCTGGACAAATGCCTCGTTTTGACTCCTCCCTAACGCCGACTCTGGTTTTTATTGTACTTGGTCTTTAAATTCACTGCTTGTCATCAAATTACTTCATGACGGAGAAAAACATGACCGAAATACAGTAACACGGAATATAATTGACTACCATAAGAACTTGATGACATTTAGAATGTTTTTGTAGCATTTTTCTGAACTTAAAATTGTATTGCAATTCGTTCAAGATTATTTCCATAATTAAATTATAACTACGGTAGCGAACATACACCATCAAATTAAATATGATTATACTGACGAAAATTATTTTTATAAATTTGAAATTTAGTACAAATTATTATAAGGGTAAGTACTTCCTAGAATTTCATTACTATCCCGATAGTACTATTAATTTTAAATGGTTATCTCAAAACTTTTAAAACGCAATTGTAACACGAAATAAAAAATATGTTTAATTATAATATTTATAATATTATATTATTATTATTATTATTATATTATTATATTATAATATAATATTTTAATGTTTAATTCAATTAATTAAAAGTTTTTTTTGGCTTTCTATTATTTTCTTTAGTTTGGAATAACCTATTCCTCTAACTTTATAAAAATAATGGTACACTTACAACTTGTTCAGATGTGGATTGATTTGTGTCAAGATTATGATTATGTGATTTCAACATTGTTTCAGATGTTTGAATACTTTGTTGAGATTGTTTTACATCACATGTTTCTTCGCCGAGTATGAAACAAGGTTTTGTATCTAAGAAACGAGTTTGTTCGTCGTCCACACATTCTGGTTGATCGCCCTCTGACGAGTCCTGGCCGTTGTCCCGCCATTGTCTGGAATTTTCACAAGCACCAAGGTCTTGATACGACGTCCCTGTAAATATGTCATATTTAATAAGAATTTAATTAAAGTTTGATATAACACTCAAGCCAATATGAAGTATATAAATGTAATACAATCAAATAAATAAAATACTCAAAAAAAACCTCATGTAAATTTGAGTTAAATCACATGTATTTATGAGCATTAGTACAATATTATTGAAAATTAAATTAATTATGTTTGTATTCATAATGATGAAAATATCAACTAATAATTTAGAATTAAATTCTAAAAATAACATTTACTATGTAATTTAATTTCACAATAACTTAAATAAGTAATCAACTAAGCCTAGTCTGTTATGTTAATATTTTTATAACTCTTTCATACTTATACAATTATTTTATAATCAAACTAAGTACAAGCTCCTATCAAGTTTATTTTAAATTTATAATTATAAACATATTCAATTTTTGAATATTAAATGCTTAGTTAAAAAAAAAATTGATATAAATATAAAAATAAATTTTACTGTCAAATTTGACTAGAATTTTACTTATTTTTTAACAATAATATTCTTGTATTGAAATATAATTTTTTTATATTGAAATAATAATATTGTTATATTTTGCTTACCACAAAA
This sequence comes from Sipha flava, assembly GCF_003268045.1. Classification (NCBI taxonomy): domain Eukaryota; kingdom Metazoa; phylum Arthropoda; class Insecta; order Hemiptera; family Aphididae; genus Sipha; species Sipha flava. Next base: position 82,930 of record NW_020272962.1, on the reverse strand, counting down.
ACTCATCTTTATGCAGCAGTTAGGATAAAAAAATAATTAAATTAATAAAATGCACCAATATTTTCTTAACTTATTAATGTATAGGCCAGATAATATCTAATAAATCAATATATCCAATAACTAATACAAATAAAAATATGAAGTAAAACTAAATTCTAAACATAAATAAAAATTATAAAATGAGTCAAGAAAGTGATTTGTGATGTTAAAAATAAAAAAAGTGATAAAACAGGCATTTTTTAAAACTAAAACTATTAGGATACCCTAATAATTGTTACAGAGTTTAAAAACTATTACATCAAAAAAGTTAAGAAAAATACTAATTTACAATTTACAATTAAATTTATTTAAACATTAATTTACAATTTGAAACAGACAATTTTTTTAACAAGTCATTAGTTGCGCTATGGTCAAAATGTACGTACTTTTTTGACATCATTATTAAAACATGAAGAATAAAATATAAATCTTTATTAAAACATTTATATTTTTTTCTTCAATCATTGATACTCATATAATATGAGTCAATAATTTACAATCAATAACATTTTTAAAAAGTATGCTGAGTGTCAATGATTGAAATATAAAATGTAAATATTTTATTTAAGATCTAAAAAAAGAGTGGTAATTTTTACCATAGCGTAACTAACAATGGGTTAATTTTAAAAGTAAAAATAAGTATATTATTTTAAATTTTTTCTGAATGATAAAATACCTTGTTATAATAATAAATTATTAATTATTATTATTGTATAACTAAATTAATAATGAAAACTACCTATTTAAATAATGTTTGTTATATTGTATAATTAATTTTAATAATGTACAATAAAATAATTTTCTTTTTTAAATAATAAATAATTAATATTAAAATAATTTATGTTTACAAAATTATTCAAAACAAAAAATTACAATATAAATAAAATATCAATATGTGGTACCAGTTAAATTAAAATTTGTGTTTCAATTCCATTATAAATAAGTAAATTATAGTAAAATATCTAGTAAATAACAAGCACACTCTTATTTCAAACTAATTGAACAATAATGAAATAACATTATTGCAAGCAATAGAAAACACTCGAAGAAACAGTATAAAACAAACAAGCAGAGGTAAATTTCAACCAATAGATTCATCGTCCCTTCCCTTACCTGGGCCCACGCAAACTGAATACTGACTGGAATCGTCTTCAAGATCATCTTGGCTACTCATGCGCCCTGAAACATATAATAAAATTGGATATTATATTACCAATTTCAACTAATATTTTGAAATTGCGCTAACCTCGCAATGAGAAGTTTCGCCCATTTGCTACATTTCTATATAATATGTTCTCTAAATGTGACAGACCATTATTATTTATTATGTTGAATCCGCATAAAGTTTCAATTTGTTTCCATCGATGTACCCTTTCTGCGAGCTCTTGGGTTACTTCATTTAATGATGTTCTAAAATATTAAATAATAAATGAGATTTATAATGTTGATTTAAATTGTGATATAGATTATTACCTTGCTTCCACAATACTGCGATCGACATCATCAATTGATTTTCCATGAGTTGATACAAATGCACCTACTAAACTAGATCTTTTCTTACGTAATTTTTCACACTGCAAAGGTAAAATTATTTAAAAAAAAATTTAAAATTCAGATTTTTTAACAAATTAACACTTTATTTAAAATTTTAATTTGGTTTTTTCTTAAATTTATAACATTCATATGGTTAATTTGTGTTAATTTTATTTTGTAAACATATTTTACATTCAAATTTAGAAATTTAAATTACACTAAATGACTTTTATTTACATATTATTTTATATATAAATTTTACAATTAAAAAAAACGAATGATACAATTTATAATTAATCTTTTAAAGTTTGGATTTAACTTGAATTTATTTGTTTAGATATTTTTTTTTTTTAAATATTGGCTTGGATATTAATGGTCATTTTTAAAATATTGTTAAATATTAATTTTAATTTATAAATATCATTAAAAAATATATTAAAATATCATTGGGACATACTAGAATTAATATAATTATTGATATTAAATAAAATTAATTAAGAAGATAAAAATAAATAATTTAAATTTTTGGATTAGTTGTTTACAATATATATTTTTAATTATATATAAATGATAAACCTACCGCTTCTCTTGCTTGTTGTAATTGTTTCTCTGCACTTAATTTCTTTTTAATATAAGATTTATTTTCAATTTCATGAGTTAGTTGCAACCATTGTTGTAATCCATGTGGAGGTGTCCAACAACGGTCATCTAATTCACCTTCTGCTCTAGCCAATTCATTTCTTAACATCTATTAATCAAAATAAATATTTAGAAAAATGATCTATTTAAATATTTACATATAATTTTTAAAATACTTCAACTTCATTTTTGAGTTGAGAAATTTTTTCTAAATCAGAATAGGATGATTTCAGAATTAAGGAATTTTCATCTTTAATTTGTTGTTCTTGTAATTGTTTTTCTAAATTTGCTTTTTCAGTAGTAACATATTCTTGTTCTTGTTTTGCTTTTTCAAGTTCTTTCTGAAAAAATGTATTTAGTACAACTAATATAATATTTTTTTTAAAGCAATTAAAAAGATATTATGAAAATGAATATACCTGTAAATCTTCAAGAGCAGTTTCAGCTTTTTGCAAACTTTCCATATCTCTCATCATACGTTTCAAATGTTGTGATGAACTTTTATTTTGGTTGTAAGCATACCAAAAACCAATCAATGTTCCCAACAATAATGTTATTAAAACTAAATCTTTCAAATGTGTCACATTATCTATTAAGTAAATAATTTTAATAAATTATTAAACCTTGTTAATATTAAAATAATGTAAGTTATTAAAATATTTAGAATATTTTATACATAATATTTTAATATTAATAAATGAATTATTAATGCTAGATTTAAAAACAGTTAACTTAGGTAAATAATAAAATACTGTTTAAGTTACTAACCTTTGGGAGGCCCAAATAGAACAACATCCATAGCTTTTAAAGCAATTTTTTGCTTATGAATTGGATCTTTAATTCCGAGTACGTTATTTATAAATTGCATATTAGTAACAGCTAACCTAAAATTATACTTAATGATGATTAAAAGTTTTTCAATAACTTAGTAGGATTGTTAATATTTCATAATAGACAAAAATTAAGTTTTGATATCTAACTAATAAAATATTTTTTTAAATATGTATAACATGCACATATTAATTTATTACAATAAATGAATTTAAATGTTTTATTGAATGATTTGTTATAAATTTTATTTTTGTCTTTATAATTTAAAATTATCAATTTTTTATGTGTTTATCTATAAATATAATATAATTTATTCTCAAACCTAAAAAAAGCTTACAAAAGTTCACAACTTAATAACCAATAAGTCAATGAAACATCAATATAAAAAATCAATTTTCAACATAACTTACATCTCTAATACCCAACTTAGACTATCTATTTTCTCCAGTGTGGAAACACTCTGAAATCATTATGGTACCGAAACCACACAAAACAAAACTATGTACATTATCTACTATGGTAAATTGTTTGAAAAATTAACTTTTTAAATTTACTGCTCAAAAAAATAATTTCCAAAATGCAGGGAAAACAATTTTCCAAAATTTAGTTTGGTTTCCACTTTAATCACAGTAGAATCTAACAAATTCACACCTCATTACTTATAAAATGGTCAAAATCTTAAAAAAAAAACTTTCCCAGAGTTTTCCTCGATATTTCTATAGATTTCATTTGGATATGACATTTTTTTTTCAATCTTAAGCAATTTCTTCCTGCTCTTAACTATTTAATCTTAAAGTCTTACTTGGAAAACCATACATCAGTAATTTTTTGTCGAAATTCGTGTTAAGATAAAAAAATGATCATTGTAAGAGTTCACAAAGGAATTGATCCATATGCTTTCAATAATGTATAAAGTATACTTGTATATATATATACTCGTATATATTGTATATAAAGTCATACTTCTGATATACCTATTTCAACTCATTACATTTTCTGATGACACTGCAATTTTAGCATTGTAGTAAACCTCGCTTAAATAAAATAGAACATTGGACCAAAAATTTTAAAGTTAAAATTAAAGTTAAATGGAATGATAAAATTAAGATAATTCAGATAAAGTAAATTTTACTTCAAGTCAAAACAAATTTTACCAATTTCAAATTAACGAAAAGTAAATTTCAATCTTACTCTCAATCAAGTACATAGATGTCATTCTTAACAAGTGTCTGACTTGATTTTATCACAATAAGTTCAAATAAAAACAAACTAATACTCACTTTCACCTACTAAGAAAACTCTTCAAATCCAAAATTATTTTTTATACATCTTTTATTAGAACAGTCTGATTCTAAGGTATTCAAATTTCAAGTCATGACAAACCATTAAATATACACTCACTTCAGATCATTCAGTACATTAACCTCAGACTTTTAATGGAAGCTCCTTGGTTTGTTACAAATGAATCGCTAAACAAATATTTCAAACTAACTACCAAGTCAAAACTTATTATAAAAGATTTTATGTTAAAATATCAAACCATAAAAACCCCCTCATCAAAAATGTGTCTTTATTTTCCCTCCACAATAAAACGAAATGGGTCCAGAGATTAAGTCTAATTTTGAATTATGTAAGTATTAATGTAACATAAATAAAAATTATTTTAGTGAACAGTTTTTCACTTAAGGTCTTCGTGCTATTTTTCTACTATAAAAAATATATACCTATATACAATTTACTAATTGTAGATGTATTAAAAAAAAAAGTATCATATTATATTTTTAGCTATATTTTATCATATAATTTGTGAACCGAAAAAATTATATTCAAAAAAAACTTATATTAAACTTAAAATATTTTTCGAATTTTACGACAATTTTGTATCAAGGGTAATGCATTAATATGGTATAATTTTAAAATTTTTACCATATGCAATTTTTAACTTTTAGGTCAGTCTACTTTTACACGATTACGACTAAAATGTTTCTCTGATAGATAATGATGTATAGTTGTTTTCGACAAGTTATTTTTTGAATTTCTTAACAGTTTTCCGAATAATTAAGAAAAATTGGGGAAAAAGTACAACAAAAAACGGTCAAAATATAATTTTTTTTTTGTTGTAACAAAATATATCATCGAATACACTTTTCATTGAATTTCAATATTACCATTTTGTAATGCAAAAATTTCTTACTTTATCTATGTTACTTTTAGGCACTAAACCTTTTCGGTTTTTAAAACTGTTTATATATAGTTTGATTACCTTTATTATACTATTAATTTTAATACATAAAAATTATATGCAAATATGAGAAGTTGATTTTACTTTTCTGTAAAAATATAGAAAACCACATATTTTTTAAAAAATAATATTAGAGTTTAACTCAGAAATCAAAAGAATCTGCAAGATTTTTGTAGGTAAATATTGATAACATTTTCAATTTTAACACATAAAAAATTAAGGCTTGAAAATGTAATACAAAATACCTCAGAAGTTTAACCTAATAGTTTAAAAACAATGTACTGGAAAGCCACAAATATGTTTTATAAGCAATAAAATAAAACTCGAAATCGGATATTTCAAAGACTTTGAATCGGACTAGGTACATTGGTTATTTTGTTTTTCTGAATGTATTAATCGACTTGAATTGAACTGAGTTTATACCCAGTGATGTTTCAATCAATTTTGTTGAGAGTATACTACGCCGACGAGCAGGGGCGTATTTTAGGGGGGAGGCGAAGGAGCGATCGCACCCCCCCCCCATGAATCCGTATTAAAGGAATCGATCATATGTGAGATAAACATTTCAAATGTTTTTAATGTGGCTAGTTTTATAACGATACTTAGTGTCCATACCAGGGCACCAAAATGTTTATAAACAATTATAATTTATAAATATGCTTTCTGAAAATATGTTGGATATTGTCGGCGCGGCCTGCCTCATCAAAAATAATTTTGGTGAACACCGGTGAAACATTAGTAGTAATACACCCTTACATAAGTTATAAATTGACAATAAATACATAATTTACGTGGTATGTGCATTTTATTGTTGTTATACAACACTAGCGGACGCATAAAAATGTTTTGAGGGTTCGACCCCTACCCCCCCCGAAATGAATGGATGATTAATTTCAAACGTAGTTATTCTATATTATGTACCTTAAAAAAAATTAATTGTTCAAAATACGATTAAAATATGTTAGAAAAAAAATGTTTTGTTAAGAATAGTGAATGTGTAATAATTTGTAATTTTCCAAACGTTCTATAAGGTATTGGTACTTAAAACTCAAATTTTTAAAATTCCATGATGGCAATACTTCGTAAAAATAATGCGTGTTTGTAATTCGCTTATTATCAGTAAATAAAAATAAGTAAATATATGTAATCGATATAATATTATTTATAATGGTACATTATGATTGACGGTTTCCCTACATTGTGTGTTGTATGGTAATGTAATAACGATCGACAATAGTCAATCTATACTCAATAGTCAATTATTTCAAAATATCGGTAATTAGGCCCGTATTTAAAAGAGGCACGGGTAGGCACATATTCGGGAACGTCAAGTCGCAGGGGTGGCAAAATATTTCAGCAAAATTAATTTTAAAAATGATGTACCTAATGAAAAAAAAAAAATAAAACAATAAAAAAAAGAAAATAGTAATTATGTTATAATTTGTTTAATTTGTTAAATAAAAAAAGTATTAAACGATTTTCATTTATAAGTTATACTTTAATATTAAAGAATCTCGATTATGGACGAAATAATAAGTGTTATATTATTATTATTATTATTTATTTAATTTTTTTTTTTTTTGAAGGAGGGGCATAAATAATATGCTCAGGGGCGCCAAATTTTTAAATACGGGACTGATGGTAATTATTCTTATTTCTTCAAACCTTTCCCCCGAAATGTAAAACCTAATGTAAAATATTACGCAAAAGGTGAGTTGATTCCCGAGACATTTCTCGTGTATTAGTTGATATCCAGGTCATTAAGAGATACGTACGAGTTGATTCCCAGGTCATTATATATTTTATTCAATATTTAGTAAAATATTCAGCCTATTAGCATAACCCAAGATACACCAATAGGAGGTTGGCTGACAAATTTCTCAAAAATGTTGTTTTTTTTAGTTTTTTCATACTTTGAAAATCATTCAATTTTTATTTATTAATTATTTATTAAATTATATTATATTTATTATTGTTCCATACATTTAGTAGTAATTAGGTAAAAAATTATTATTAAAAACATTTAGTAGTAAATTATTTCAATAAATTGTCTTGGTGGACATAAGAGCGAGTTGTGTGTGACGGTCGAACTCTTTATGGTCATAAACTCTTTAGGTACCCGTGAAATCTATTGATAATTGATATACAACAATAAGGAATCAACTCGAACGTACCCTCAAATGACCCGGGAATCAACTAAACGGTGTCGGTGCAGGTAAACAGGTACCCGGGAATCAACTCGTACGCAGCCAAATATTATTTTACAAGTATACACTTCTGAAAGAACTCGAAAACAAACAAAAAAAATAAAAATTTAATAGTTCATTGGAAAAAATTATTCTGAACTATGAAATTTATTAATATACCAATTTATCTGTTGAAGATTACAGAGTACGCTGTGTTTAATGTATTTTGTTAACTGTAGTGAATAACACTGAATAAAATAGTATGGAGTGTAAACATTCAGCCCATAGTTCTTAAATCTGCATCATGCACTTTATAACGCGCTGCAAATGTATATCTTGTGGTGTTATATTTTATAGTCTTAATAGAAGTTGTAAACATGTAGTTACAAAAGATTTATTCCTTTTTTATGAACGTATCGAGAGAAAATAATTGTCGAGCAAATCAAAAAAATTTATTTTAGGATTAATATTCATATTTTTTTAGTGGGTATACCCACAAATACATTTACCAATACACCACTGGTTAAAGGTAATATATATATATATATATATAAAATATAATATTTAAAATATGTAATGTTATTTTACATAGTATTGATTGATAAATACTACAACTGAAAATGTTTCAAATTTTACACTAATTTAAATAACGCAAAAAGCTAAATTGTTCATAATGTTTTAATTGTCAATAACGGTAAACGGAAAATTTTTTAAACTTTAAATTTGTATAACGTTTATACGCTTAAATTATTTATAGCTTTAAACGATCAATTGCTTATAAGTTATTACGTTTAAATGTCCCACAACGGTAAACAATATATATTATTTTGATTTAAACCCTGGTCCATACTTAAAAATATAACAGATAGGTGTTAAAAATGAACTATACAAAAGTCCATTCTAAGTGAATCCGGCATTAGAAAAAAAAAAAACCACAAATATTAAGGATTCACCTGATTTAAATACTACTAAAAATTTTACTTGTAAATTTTGAGCCTGAATTAAAGAAAAAATTTCAGTCCCCCCCCCCCCCTAGAAGTAAGTCTAAATACGCCTCTGCCGACGAGTATCTAAATATACGAGTAGACATTTTTATGATTTAAACAGTGATGGAAATATTGTTATAAATATTAACAAACAATTTAAACGCATACGTTTTCATTTTTTTAAAAAAATAGAAATTAAAATTATTTCAATAAACTGATACCATCTACTAAGTGTCTGAGGGAACACTGAATATTTATTACAAAATAAAGCCAATACTAAAGCTAATTATATTGTAGTAGGTACTTCGTGAAGTGTTAGAGATTTAAGAGTATAATGTAGTACACCCATGTATTTTCAAAATTAAATTGAGAGTATATGGCCTGTGTATATGAATCATACCTAAGTCGGTAGCAAGGAGGAGGGGCTAGAGGTGCTTATGTCTCAGGTGAAATTCCTAGAAGGCCGCAAAAATGAAAAATTTGCAATTTAATTGTTACTTATAACTTATTTCTTATAAGTAAAAGTAATATTATGTATTTATGTATTTACTTATATAACATAAATATTATTAAGTTATACCTATATCCTACTTATAATTATTATGTATATTTATATTTGAATAAGTTATTGATTTAAATAAAATTAACTAACGCTTAATTATAAGGAAAAATCACTATTTATATTGCGTTTATAAAAAATATTCAGTTTTTTGTGAGTTTTTTTCATAAATTAAAATACTTAATGGTGCATTTTGAAGTTTCATCCCGGACGTAACTTCTGGTTGCTACGGCCTTGATTATACCCTACAGGAACTCCACTGCTTATAGCATGATATCTCAATATAAATAATTCCAATTTTTTTTGCTATAGTAGAGTTTAATAATATTCTAATAAATACTTAAAGAAAAAATTTTTATTTTCATTCCTTGACTTTGGCTTTTAAAATTGTATTAACTTTAAAATAAAATAAAAAATAACCATTCGTTGGTACAATCTATGCAGATTTTTGAAGTATCGTCATTAAGAATTAAACAATGGCTAATGCTTGTTTACAGGAAATAATAAGCGTATCTGATATCTTCATTAGCCAATTATTAATTAATAAAAATTAATCACCAATTAAATAACCTTATTAACGACAATAACATAAGAATAGTTATTCTTCACAATAATAGCACATGTCAGTATAGCTACTGGATACAGTCAGTGGCGTCGTTGGGGGGGGGCTACTTATAAATTTGCCACAGTAAAGCAAGAGTAGGGGGGTCAAACCTTTTGTAGTTGGTGGACCAATTAACACTTTCGTAAAAATACTATGGGCCGCAAAAAAAAAAAAAAATTATATTATTATCAAGTAAAACCCGCAACCAATAATCGCCGCCTAATAATGACTATAATAATAATAATGACTTCCACGGCCACCGATCACAAGAATTCAGATTCACTGTGGTTGCTATATAAACACTATACCTACATACGCAGTGTAGTATTAAGTAATTTTGCGGCTCGGCGCAAACAAAAATTGGCGACCCTCTAAGGGGCCTATCCACGGAAAATATAGGCGATAGATCCCCATGAACCTTTTAGATATTCTAAAATCAATGCTATTTTTGTGTAGTAGGCACGTCGCCGCACGCCACACGTGATAACATAATACACGCCGTATTATTATAAATAACTTATGTTTATTGACATTATCACAACAAATTTGGGAACTGGTATTAGGTATATTAATAATATTCTGGATCGTTGATAGCTATATTGCTATGAATACATGAATATATATTAATAAATTAAATACAAAAAAAAAATTAATAATTTCAAAATAATTTTAAAAGTTCAATAATTCACAAGTGAGCCATTTCCGACCACAAAGTTTTGGCGCCTCCAAAAAACTAGCGCCTAGGGCAGTTGTAGCCCAAAAAATGAGACGTGTACTATACGGGTACTTAAGTATAAAGCACAAATCATTAATTTTTTAACTGGTTTGACGTCCTCTTCGTTCCATGCTAATCGGCTCTTTGGTAGTCGCCGAGTCGGCAATTTAATAAGTACATGCCAACTGTCCTACTCTAGAAAAAACTAAAATTAAGGGTCTAGAAATGGTTACTCTTTCCTATAAAGTTACATTTACTATATTTCTCAAACCACACAATTCATTTTCAATTACAATACTTTGGAATTTTCATAACTAATTGTTTAATTATACCAAATAATATCTATTTTATAGTTCCCTAGAAATTCATACATCAAGTTATTTTTTCTTACTAACCAAAAGGTGAAAATATAAATTTCACTGTAAGTGTTTAATAAGATCCTTTCTTTTTAACTTATAGAAATTTTAAAGTACATTCCACATGCAATTACTGAAAAATACTTTTATCTAACTTAATGTATTAAAATTTTATACCACAGTAACCAACTTTAAATTATTAATTAATTATTAACTAACTTGATATTCAAATAATATTTTATGCTATTTCAAATGACATAAATTTTTTCGACCGATGAATAAATATAGACAATTATATTTTCGTAAAATTAATTGGATTATTAAACGAACAGATATTAGAAAAAATTACAAAACTTTATACAAACCTAGGAAGATGTGCTCCGGTCACTCTATATTTTATAAAAATAGGAACATATTGAGGCAGTTCTACTGATGTAGAAAGCCAATCACAAGTTTGCTCAACAGTCCAATTATGTACCTAAAATATAATACTAAATAATAATGTTGACACTTGGTTACCTAGTTTTCCATAAAATTGATTTTATTACTGTCAAAAAACTAAATTACTTACTTCGGACTTCACCCAAGCATCCCATAAGTCTTTAACAGAAATATACATGTCATCATTTTGATGAAATGCTTTTTGGCGTTTTTCTGCGCCTTTTTCGTATTTTAATTCTTCGCGTAAAAACTAAATAATAAAAATTACAAAAGCTAAGTACAGTTCAATACATTCAATATTTCTTTTAAATATTTGTTATGACTTTTTCATTTATTTATGTTCCAAGGTTTCATTCACACTTAATTGATGTACATATATTAATTAAAACAATTTAAAATAGAATTTAAATGGGTAATTAATAAATCATTCACCATTATGAATACCATAAATTATATCATGCAGGATCATACAAATATTTATATTCATGTCGACTGTTGAAGTAGCGAATGCCGCATGACTTAGATTAACTTAGTGTAGTAAGACGTACCGCGTATTGTAACTATATATTGATCAACCATTATTGTATTACTCAAATGTCAACCTTGGCCTACCATGACAAGTAGATACAGAGATGTCCATCTCAAAGTGTCATTCAGTTTATTGCAATGCAGTAGACACCAAAATCCAAAACTAGTAAGGGTCAACGTAGAATATAATTGCTTTATTCAAAAGTTACTAAAGAATTATAATTCAATTAATTAACTATGAATAATAGATTTAAACACATTAAATATTCCCAATCAAACTCTCTTTATATTTTAAATTAAGTATCAATATATTTGAAAATGTATTTATTATTTTTCTTACATGTTTTCACCAAAACGTGTAAGATGCCAAATTAATTCAACACACTATTTATAAGAATAACAAAAAAATTGTTCCACCTATAATGTCCCAAAAAGCAAACTGCCAACATTTAGGTTGCCTGGGAGTATAATTTTAATTTGAAGCGGAAATATTGCAGTAGATTTTTTCGCACAACCATATGTATAAATAAACTACTAACAATTGCGAGGGGGAAAAAAAATTAAATAGAGCCTTATTTTCATTGGTCCTATTAGTGATAATTCTATTGGAAAAAATTATATCTTGAAAAGTTTCTAAAATCCATCAAAAGTATTAAAAGTATATACTTAACTATACTGTAATGAAAATATCACAATTTTCATCGATACCTACAGTTTATATAAGCGTTACAAATAAATATTAAAAACATTAAAATATATACATAATAGATATACAAACTTAAATGCATATATTATTGCAATGTAAATAGCATATCATTCTTAGAAAAAAAGTTCTATACATATGAAGACAAAAAAGTTAATAATATTAATAATAAAACTAAATATTTATCCAAATCGAGAAGTATAAAATATAATTGGGCAAAAGACAAATTAAAATAAACTAACGAGGAATGAATAAAAAAGAAATAGTTTTATTGACTAAGAATAGTGTATATTCATCAAACGGAACACATACAGACCTTAATTAGGAGCAGTAGTTTATTACTGATTAATGTCAGAAGAATAAATATAAAATGGAAGGGGACAGAACAACAACCCAGAGAACTTAGATTAATCATGGAAACCCATATGAAACATCCCTCAAGATTAGGCAAATCTTAAAATACTTATATTAATTTCTTTTTTTCTTTGTAATTTACCTAATGGTTCTAATTTAATATTATATAGCACATATGTAAAGTGTAAAAATTAAGCCAGTAGAAAAATTCCGATGTTTATGAAAATAATAAAAATGATATATATTGGTAAGAAATAGGGATAAGCCAATATTTTTTATTTGGACTATCGATAATTATTTTTATCTAAGATAAGACTTACAATTATGTCCATTTACCATCGATTTAATAACGCCAGTACTATTTAATCTATTCGCTTATCCACGAACCACCCTATCGACAGTTAAAAAAATAATGCATTTAAGGCCAGGAATATAGATTTAATTGTTTATTTCAAGTTTGTATAACATATAATTCGTAATATATATTTTTTTTTTTTTGTTATAATTGATAATCCTCAATGAATAAACTCATATAGAACCGAAATTTAAATTTTTTAACCCAAGCAAAAACTGGATGACCTCAAAGTAACCCATATTTAGAAAAATACTCCCATTGAAAATTTGGTAATAGTGATATAACTAAATATTTCAATTTTTAATATTTAAGTATTAATAAAAATTTTTCTATTTTTTTTTTTTCATAAAATATTTATTGGTTTTTGTAATAATTGTCAATAACATAAATTACCATAAGTTTATTAAAATAATTGGTAAGAATTGACTAGGTATCTTATTTGGTTGAAACAAATAACACAAACTTAAAAAAAATATAAATCTATATCCATAAATTTGATTACACTATTTTTGCCATAGAGGAATAAATCAGTATTTTTTATCAATATCAATCAATGTGTGAAATCATATACATATAACCTTATTTTAAACATTATTAACCCCGCAAGGATTTAAAAGTCTATATTTCATGTAAATTCAGTAAACTTGTGTGCCATTTTTTAAAAATCAATTTTATCTATACATTTATTTATTATGATTTTAAACTTTAACCATAATAATAACTAATATAATAACCAAAATACTAATACAAATATAATTAATATTATAATTATATAGATTTTATTAAATGTATAAGCCATACATACACCATTGTATTTTTTATAATTTAATTTAAACTCTAATAATTGCATTTTAAATTATACATTGAAAATAATGGTAATTTATTTCCTATTTATATAGTACTTAAAGAAACTATAATATCAGTTTTATTATTTGATAATATGTTTATAGTATTAATGATACAGTTCATAGTCATACACATATGACTTAATTAATAATTTTAAGCTATAAATTTAAAAAAAATATTAAATTAAGAGCTAAGTTAATAACAAGTGAATTGTTTTTAAATAATGATTGATTACATTAAAAATTTCAAATAGTTTAGTATTAATCAGGGACCAGAACTGTAACCTAAAAAAACTGGTACTGGAACTGGTTAACCTTTAAAACTTAGAAACCGGAACTGAAACCAGAACCTTTATTTCCAAAAATGAAAAACCATAACCGTAACCTTAATTATAAAAAGGTTAATTTAGGTCAGTTCTTTAGACTAGTAAAACTATGGTAATGACTATTTTGTTTGTCCATTTGTTGGTTCAGAAAAATAAAAGTCAAATCTTTTTATGTTTTTATTATTTTGTGTTGTAAACTGTAATAGTGTAATGCATATAATAAGTAAATTTGTAATATTATTATTTTTGTATGTTTATTAATATATTACAGTTTACAATGAGTATATCATCAATCTTGTCAATTAAGTAAATATAATTAATGTTTATAAAAAATTTGTAACTACAACAGTAGCCAGTATTAACTTTGATCCCTAATTAAAATTAAATTTTAAATTAAAGATATTTATTTCATTAAATAATAATATTTCATAATATTACAAGATATTTTACAAATTCTTACAATGAGTTGAAATAAAATAACTTAACCTAACTCAAAGAAATATAAAAGGCTGATATAATATATATATATATATATATATATATATATGTTTAATATATTTATAATAATTTTTTTAACTATTCATAATACCTTCTATTTTCATGAAATGAAACAATTAAAATGTAAACAAGAATAAATCAATAATTTCATATTATTTTTTAATAAATTTCTGATAATTAGAATTAATTGAAATTAATAGGTTCTAGAAGCTTACTCTTTTAAAAAACCGAAACCTAAATCGGAACCCTTAAAAAATTAATTGAACAACTGGAACCGGAACCGAAAAAACCTACAGGTTCCAGTCCCTGGTATTAATACAGTGATTCAATTAAGTTCATATCTAACAATATAGCAATAAAATATAAGTCTGGCCAATTTAGTTCACAGAAATAATGTTTAAGAAATATCAAACAATTTAACAGATAGCTAAAAAAATTTGAAATAAAACGAAATTACCTAGCTAAAAATAACTTAAATTACTTATTTTAAATACATTGGACTTAAAACAGAAATTAGCGCTTATAAACTTAAATTTTAACACATACATCATGTACCAAATTCACTAAAGATATAATCTGATAAATAACACTAAAATCAAACTAATTAAAATAACAAACAACTTTTTTTTTTTTATCATTAATGTCATTACATTTTAAGAAAAATATTAAATTTATTGAGTTTATAATATATAAAATGTAAATTATGAAAAAAAAACTAACAGTTAATACTTAAAATGATTGTTAAAAATCTTTTAAGTGAAATGAGTCAACAGTTTATCATAATTGTATTTTGTCCATGAAAGTGAAGGTCATTGTAATTTCTATTTAAGTTTTATATACATAAGAATGTTAATTTATTCTAGAATATTTATTCCAAAAATAAAATATATAATGTTAAAATGGTAATATAGTCAATATAAGACGAGTCTTTAATTTAAAGATTCAAAGAGAACACTAATCAAAATTTATAATTATTAATCCTAACTAAACCGAAATATTTCAGTTTTTTTGTGACTTTTGTGTTTAATTAATATATAAATTAAGTAATATTTTGATTTTTCACGTATAAATTCATACTAAAAATGTAAAATTTTTATTAATAATCTGGGAAAATTATAAAAGTATGAATAGATTTCTATGAATATCGATCATACCTATATTTATTTTGTCAAATACATCTTATAAAAATAACTAGGACTGGGAGATCTTATTTTAAACATTTAGTTATTGGTTTATTGATTGATTAATACTTAAGTAAAGTGTCAAGTTGTCTATTTAGGTTCGTAAAAATATTGTATTTTTTCAATATCCAGTCGAATTTGTTTAACTCGAAGTCGAAGGGACCGGAAAAAAGTTCCGATAATTTATAATATTATATAATTTTATTGAATTTAGATTTAAACGTTTGATATTTGATTAAAAATAAGACAGAAAGATTTAATCTTCTTTTATTAAAATTAATATCATATTTTCATATGATATTATGATATAAAATTAAAAGCAGTCAATGATTAATAGGAGCTTAAGTCATTTTTGACTGAAAATATTTATGTTGGTATTAAAAATAAATAAGTATTTTAAACATTCGTAAAATGTTGAAGAAATTTCGTGGGGGGGTCCAGACACCCTGAACCCCCCATATAACGGCCTTGAGTATATCTTACAGATGATAAAATGTCTAAATATGGATAATGAATCGTTGTTGTGTAGTAAATCAGTTACATAAACCACTTATCGGTAACGATAACACTAATAAGTAATTATTAGTAATAACCTTATTTTCGATAGTAAATATACCAAGATACATGAGGGATATATCACAATTATATAATACATATGTACAATGTACATTGTACAAGTTAATAAATTTCGAAACTTCGAGTTATTCAAGAAAATATTCGAGTTAAACAAGATTTTTTCGCATTGCTTGAATAGAAAATTTTAGGGACCGGGGAAAAAGTTCAAGATATCGACGATTTAGAGTTAAAGAAGTTCGAGTAAAGCAAGTTCGACTGTAATATACATTTTAGAAAGGTGTCACTTAGTCTAATGAAAATTCCACAAATAAGTATTAATCTCTATATTTTGTATGAATATTATTGTTTTTAAATAGTAAATCATAAAAGCATACTAAAAAAAAGGCAATAGGGTCTAACCTATATGTCATCCTTATAAATTATTATTGCCCTTGATTTTTATATTAGTATAAATGTTAAAAAAAGACATTCCCAATATTTGAAAAAAATAATTTGATATTGTAAATTTGGTACCAAAATTAACCATTAGTTTTCTTCAAACATTTTTAAAAAGCAAACTATAAATTTAATGAGAACATTTAAAATGTTAAAATTTTTAACTATTAATTTTATGGAACATTAGTACAAACAGAAATAAAGAGCCATATTTTTTTCTTTTAATATTGGCAATTTATATATATATATATATATATATATTTTATATATTTACATTTTTTTTATAATTAGTGTATTAAATTTTATTACACTGGAAATATTCTATATTATGATTGTTATAATTGCATAATATTTCCTTCAACGGTCAAGTCAGCTTATTTAATTTTACTGGTATATAATATCAGGAGTTGAATTAAAAATATTGAAAAATTAATCTCCAATTTTATATTTTATTTTATTATTTAAAATAATAATATTTCTTAAATTTCTGAAAGTAGCTACTGAGCGTAAGATGAAGAAAATATTACTTATAAAGTGTCGTATTACCTAACCAACGTTTCCCAAACTCTAAGGCATACCTCCATTGGGAAGTACAAGCACTTATTGGAGGTGACACAAGGCAAATATTTATATTGTATACTACATTTAATTTATTTTTAAATCAACAATCATTTGCTTGAATTTAAATAATAAAAGATGTTGTTTTATTTATTCATGGGAAACATGATTATATTTTTTTTGTTTTGGGCATGCATAATCCCATAAGTATGGAAACCGCAGCCTGTATAATTTTCATGGTATTTGTTATTATTTAAATGGTAACATTATTGTTCTAAAATAAAAATAAATTTATAGTGGTTCTTTAGACTCCAGGATTCACATATATATTAATATAATCCTGTAGATATCTTATATACTTATAAATTGAGATATATACTGTATTCTATATTAAATAATGACTAGGTACTACTCATTAACTATAAATAACTTGATTTTGGTTTACTTATGCATTGATTGTTTATTATGAATTAGAGGGATTTTAAAATGTCTTATATGATATACATATATATATATATTTTATGAGTAATGTTAATATTTGACTGAAGTTGACTTTAGTCAGCTAGTCTGCTAATGTCGGCATTATCCATACCTATTGGATAATGTGTAATTTTTTGTGTTTAAATATGAAATATTAACTTTAGATGGGTAATGTTAAAAAATTAAATTAAGATTTGTTATTATCATTCTGTATACTTTAGTATCACAATAATAAATTTTCTTATAATTTATCCTAACGATAAAATGAAAAATAAATAGGTCTAATACAGTGGTAGATCCAGATAAAAAAACTAGGGGGTGCTCAAATCCTCTTACCAAAATAAATAAATATTCAACAATACTTTCTTAAAAGACAAATTATGCTATAATTTTTTGTTTTTTACCATTTTCTTAGTTATGTTCATAATGCATTTATTTTACAAACTGATTTTTCTATTTTTTTTTTTTTTTAGAAAATATATTTATTAATTAATCATTTTTATTATTTTTATTATTTTTCATTATTTATATTAATTAATTAATTCATATCTATTTCCGAAGAAATTAACTGAAAGGATGCTAAAATCAGTTTGGCGGTGCTTAGCATCCCCAAGTATTACCCTAGGTCTACCATTAATCTAGTATTTTAGGTGAGTATGATATCTTAATTGGAAAATAATTTATTATAACTTTATATGTACTATACAAGTACAATAAATGATGCCGATCTGTAATTAGTCTGTTTTCCCATGTGATATTCGTGAGTGCAATATTATGTTAAATTTTTTTTTATTTACTTAAAATGAAAACAAAAAGAGAATTTTATCGTTTATCTTAAAAATTGTTCTCTGAAAAACGAGAAAATAGTTTATTTTATTAAAATATAAATAATTAATTGCAAGATGGCAAAAAATCTCTTCGTTAGGTGATAAGTTTATACATTAAAAATAATCTATAATAAGTAATTGTATCTTACTCAACTTGATTTTTTTGTTCTATTGATATTTTTATATTTTGAATATTAACATTAGCCAACATTAATGGATATATATATAAATATTATAATAATAATAATTCAGTAATCTTAAGAAATAATATTTAAGTTTACAATTTAAGAACTAAATAATTTTAAACAAATTCATGTTTAGTTCCGAGTCAGAAATATAATATAAATATGTTTGAATATCAACAAAATCATTAGTAGTTAACACACAACCAATTATCACAGTAAACTCACTACTAAGTATGACATTCATCGCACCTATCTGGCTATTTGCCCATTTTCTTCAATTTCACAGTAAATAATGATTAATCATCACCTCAATTTTATGCAATAGATAAGGTAAAAATTTCAAAAAATAAGTTTAAATCTATTGAATTAGTTAAATTGTATATCTAACATTTACAAGGTTTAAAATAAAACTAACCAATAGAAATGTACTTTTTATGTTTAATAAATAATTTTTTTAATAATATAATGATTTAAAATATTATTTTTATATCGTATATACTTACATCATCAGATTCTGAAAGATCAATAGCACCATCAGCATCATCATCAAGTTGTCGATGTAATGACCGTATTGCTTCCAAACCTACCCTGTCTTGAGTAGCCATTGTTAAACATGCAATATCATCATTGCAAGAATCATTTACACCAACTAAAAATGAAATATCAAATTATTTATCAAATAAACTTAATTATTTAAAGTATTGATCTACACCATTAAATTTGCAAAAATTTTAAAAATCAAAATATTTTTATACTTTATTTAAAAAATTGTTAATTTTTATTAAAATATTATAAAAACTGTGCTTTAAAAAAATTCCCATGGATTTTATTATATCTTCAAATAATCAAAATTTAGTATTATCTTAAATAATTTTTCTGTGATAAATAAAAATAACAAAAAGAGGCTTGTACAATTTACATGATTTTATCAGAAATTTAAAATTAATAAATATTTAAATAATTGTTAAAAATAAAAATTATTGTGACATTGAAATTAAAATGTAATAAAAATAAATACCTATTGTAAAAATCGTATAATGAATAGATGTAAAATTCCTAAACATTATAACAAGGCACAAGGACATTTTCTAAAAAATAACATTGTATAAATCAAACACAGCTGTACTTAATTATTTATTTTAATTATTTTTAATGGGTTAATAAAATCTACAATACTTTTAAATAATAAATAGGCAAGTCATATTTAATATTTAAAACAATTTATTTTAATAGTAAGGCTAACAATCTTGTTTCAAAATTCTGAATTTTTACTCAAATTTGTTAGGTCTACTCTAGGAACATTTTATTTAAAATTCATTTTAAAGTCAACTTATACTTCAATATTTTTCAAATCATTTAAATTTAAGTTAGTATTGCATTAAATGTTAGATAATTAGAAATGTATTTCAATTTTTCAATACCAATACCACAAATTAATTATTTTGTGTATTTCATACCAAAGAACATCTTATAAATTTATAACGTGCTATTAAATAATAAAAAATAGTTATTGAATTCAATAATATTACAAAAAGTAGTTATTTCATTAATAATCATATTTTAGTAAAAACAAATTCATCATACTATAATAAATGCAAGTATACACATTTATAATGATTTACTATAATTTAAATCAAAATAAAATGCCTATAGACAAAAATTTCATTAAAGGAAAATAATATAAGTTGAATTTTATTAAATAATATAGTAATTTAAAACTTTGACAAGTACATAACAGGTAAAAATATAAAATGTAGGGAGTAGTTTTTGACCAATACCTAAAGATATTTTAAATTTTACATTAGATAAAATAAGGATAATAATTGCACATAATTATCAGAAAAATAAATTAATATTTTCATACAATAATAGACTTGAAACATACCAAGCTTAAAAGTGCTTAAAAAAGCATACAAAAATACATTGTTATTACTAACCAGAATCTGTTGGTTCCGTTACACGGACTTTGGCTGAGCTAAAACTTGATTCACTAAGTACATCACAGAATGTAGGAAGCACCAACATTAAAAGTACACTACTCAATAATAATACTAACAATGATCTTGAGCACATGATTGGAAACGGAAAAGATAAATATATATTTTTAATAAAAATCGTTCAGAACTGAATTACACAATATTTAATATAAATTTTATTCAGCTACCGTGAAGTTTACATCACGTAAGAGTAGATTTTTTTTAACTTAATTTACAAGATACTTCGAAAAAAGAAGTAACTACGATTATCATTAAAGTAAAACTACGTAAAAATAAATATTACTTAAACGGTGTTAAACACTAAGAAAAAAATATATATAAGAGGTAAAAGCAATTCGTGTAAAGAACAGCGGAAAATAATTTTTAATCCCAAAATTCACAATAGATAAAAATATTAAATATGAAAGCAGAATGGACATTGGTCTCAGTCACACTGATAACATTATTCATATTGTATAGGTAGTTGTAGTTGAATTTGGTAGTAGGATTCCGGTCGTCCTTGCCACCATTCCAATTGTGTAGATTTACAGCTGATACCAGTAGAAACAGTTCCTCGACTGAAGGGACAAGGAGTTCCGCATGTGCTACAAATGTATATGATCATAATTCATAAGCAATAATAGTTATTAATTTAACATATTGTACTCATACTTCACTACTTCAAATTTATAGAACATAATCCATAGAGGAACGAACCCGTGATAGATTTTACGATCATAGTTAGGATCATAGAGTAATTACTATATGGTTTGGACACTAATAATTGCTGAATGGCGAGTGGTATTTTACCTTTACATTATATTTTCTATAACATAAAATATGAAGATAATATAACGTGATCTTATATTACTGACAAATCGATCATACAAGCGTAACTCATAAGTATAATTTTAGTAGAAAAAACAATAAATATTTTTATTTTGTAATGGTATATTAAAATTACAACAAAATACGATAACCATTAGGCTCTATTCCCAATCGCTAAGTATATTATATTGTTAAATTGTCAATGTGATAGGTACCAATAAAATAAGGAAACCGATCTAACGAGAACAATAACTAAGTGTAACTTTTTACTGATTAAATCATTTTTAATGTAATTGTTAATTACTAAATATTAGTGATGGGTCGAACCCTGATTTTTTAAATCGAACCGAACTTGAACCGAAATTTAAATTATTTTTTCGAACTCGAACTGAATCGAACCGAACCGAACCTATTATGATTTTAAGTCGAACTCGTACTCGAACTCAATACTTTTTATCGTGTACATTGTATCTACCTACAAATTAAATCAACCATAATTATTAATTACTATTGTATTTTAAGTTTTCGTATTACCTATTCTACATTTTAACTTTTAAGTCTAAGTAATTGTATTATTTACAATACATTTAAATTTTAGATATTATTTTATTATTATTATTATTTTTCAAAACCAGTATTGTGCTCTCTCGTGTTGTCTTGTAGCTTATAAAATATTCATTGAGTATTGAGTGTAATATGACAATAAAATCAGTACATTTTAATAATATATTAAAAAAAATAGTAATAATAACTAGAGATGTGTAGTTCATGAGCTAGTAGACTCAGTGAGTCGACTCTTAAAAATGAACTGGATGAGTTGAATCAGTGTTACAAGAGTTGGCGACTCAGTGACTCACTGACTCAGTTAAACTCTCAACTCCCTTGATAATGGTTTGCGAATCCAAACGGAAAATTACACCAACCTAAACAATAGTTCCCCTCGGATTTGGTTATTAATATTTCCATTATTTCTTAAAATAAGATTTCTGACTTTCTGAGAAAAATTCGTAACGTTTTACGCATAGGCGCAATTTGGGGGGACTTGGGTGTGCTTAGCACCCCCAAATATGTTTATGTTAATTTACATTTAAATACTAATTACTCATTATGTATAGAAAAACAATAGTTTTTGAGTTTTTTTTATAAATATATAAATGTTTATATAGTATGAAAATATTTCGCAACGCGAAAAAAAATATCTTCACTATAGGGTAAAAGTTTGAAGTTTCTAGCCACATTACTTTTGGAATTATGACTAAATAACTAAAATTTGAAATGTGAAAGTCTTATTTATAGCGTATTTTTACCATTTTAGGACAGTTTTTTCCTCACGTCTAAAAAGACTATTAAGATTTAAAAAAATGACCTACATAAAGTACCACCACATGCCAATTTAAAATCTAAAAAATGTCCTAGAAAAAACTTTTGGACCAGTATTTCTATCTGAATAAGTGTTAAATAAATAAAATACAAACA
This sequence comes from Sipha flava, assembly GCF_003268045.1. Lineage (NCBI taxonomy): Eukaryota > Metazoa > Arthropoda > Insecta > Hemiptera > Aphididae > Sipha > Sipha flava. Next base: position 59,668 of record NW_020272962.1, on the reverse strand, counting down.
TCATTATAAAACCATAATATCCACCTTTGCTTCAGTCAAAATCTAAAAGTGATCACTTGATAAAACATTTGTGTTTACAGACAGGTAATTCGTTATACGCACAATAAAAATATAAAATCAAAGTGAACAATTTAAATTTAGAAATATTCATATATTTACCAAATATTTTAGTAACAGTTGAATTGTTTGGTTTGCGGGTGTTTATAACCATTAAGGAACATGAAAAGATAGAAGGGATTCAGCATCCCCAGTTTTTTCATTGAAATTGCGCCCCTGGTTGTACGCTTATAGTCATAATTAGCTTCACATACGATAAGCTATTCATGAATATGGACTGTGAACTTGTGAGTCGAGTCAAGAGTCGAAACTTGAAGAGTTGATTAGAGTAGTGGTAATCTGATTCGAACAAAGAGTTGGGAGTCGACTCTTTGATTCAACTCATTACTCTGAACTATGTTGAAAGATTCAGTTCAGCGGAATGAGTTGGAATTCCCATCCCTAATAATAATTCATAAATAATATATAAATATACATAAATAATTCATAAACTATAATTCATATAGAATGATTAGTAGAATTTATAATGTAAAGGTACGTTTTCCTATGTACGGCTGGCCGCATACGACATGTGCGTGAAGTTGGCCCCCCTAAATCAAGCTAGCGACTCCAAACCTTCACAGATATTTTGCAAGAAACGTTAATGTACGATAATGTGTAAAAAACAAAATCAATCAATTATTGTTTAATCTCCATGAATAATTATTATTAAAAAATGGTTTTATTTTCTGGCTTTTTACATATTTTTCAAATATTATCATTATGTCCTATTATAGACTGGAGCTATGAGCCCGTATATTTGCTACACGCAATATACACGGTTATTGCAGCACTGATTCTGATATATTATGAATATAGATATAAATTAAATTTATTGTAATAAATAAATTATTGTTAAATTTAACATCCAAATATTTTCAGCATCTTACAACGAGAAATATTCTATGAATCTAAAATACATATATTTTTATAAATATTAACACTCATATTTAAATATTACGTTTTCTTTATATCTCTAAATTTATTACACTAAACCACTAAGGCTTTTTTTAAATTCCCAACATCTGTTGAAGTTACACAGGTGTGATTTAAGTATATCAAGTCAAAAATGTTTTCTTAGAAAAACCGCGGGTATGCAAATTCTGAAAACTACATAGCAAATTATAGCAAATTAATTGCAAAATGTCTGTGAAGGTTTGGAGTCATTGGCTTGATTTAGGGGGCCAACTTCATGCACACGCATACGAGTAAACGCAACGAATAGTCGCAACTATTGAACGCAGCGTTCCGACTGGTTTCCTAAATGTGACTTTACTTTGCGGCTGGTACATAATATTTCGTTTAATCAGTGGCGGACGCAGGGAGAGGTTTTGGGGGTTAGGTTAACCTAACCTAACCCCCCCCCCCCCCCCCCCAATGAATGGATGATTAATTTCAAACGTAGTTATCCTACCTTATATACCTTAAAAAAATGAATTGTTCAAAATACGATTAAAATATGTTAGAAAAAAAATGTTTTGTTAAGAAAAGTGAATTTATAATAATTTATAATTTTCCAAACGTTCTAAAAGGTATTGGTACTTAAACTAAAATTTTTGAAATTCCATGATGGCAATACTTCATAAAAATAATGCGTGTTTGTAAGTCGGTTATTATCAGTAAATAAAAATAAGTAAATATACGTAATCGGTATAATATTGTTTACGATGGTACATTATGATTGACGGTTTCCTTAAATTTTGTGTTGTATAGTCATGTGATAATTATCCACAATAGTCAATCTATAGTCAATAGTTAATTATTTCAAAATAACGGTAATCAGGCCCGTATTTAAAGGGGCACGGGTAGACACATGTCCAGAGGTGTCAAGTCTCAGGAGCTGCAAAATATTTTAGCAAACTTAATTTTAAAAATGATATACCTAATGAAAAAAAAAATAAATAAAACAATAAAAAAAAGAAAATAGTATGTTTTATTATGTTATAATTTGTTTAATTATAAAAAGTAAAAACGATTTTCATTCATAAGTTATATTTTAATATTAAAAAATCTTGATTATGGACGAAATAATAAGTGTTATATTATTATTATTTATTTATTTATTTTTATTTTTTTTTTTTTTTGGGGGGGGGAGGGGCATAAATTATATACCCGAGGGCGCCAAATTTTTAAATATGGACCTGAGGGTAATTATTCTTATTTTTTCAACCCCCCCCCCCCCCAAAAAAAAAAAAATAAAAATATTTTTCTGCCTCCGCCCCTGCGTTTTATTCTATTATTTAGTAGTGTACAGACGTGTTTAGTTTATAACTTTATATTTCAATAATTATTGTTATACCTTACAAATTTTACGAACTGCGATGGAGGAAATTATTATGAATACTAATAAAATAATTAGTCTTTTATTTGAGGAGAAAGAAGAAGAAGATGAAATGTATAATTGATTAAAAACTAATAAAAGAAAATCAATAGACAGTTTTATTATAACTCGAGAAGATGAAGGTTTTTTTTGAAATTCTAATAAATGGACATTTACATAACAGTAAACAGAAATTCCGCGAATTTATCCGTATAAATTATGACCAGTATTTTTTGAGGAGGTCTAAACCGCCAAGCACCCCTTCATACGCTAGTGGTCATTTATATTATATAATGTCTCCTAAAAAATGCCCTGACCGTAATAGCATCTGGATCTCTTGCACTATAAATCTGTAGAATGAACACATACTCGAATTAACGTATCAAGAGGTTGTCTATAAAATAAAGACGACTAAAATAGGAGATTTAATATTACTCATATTTATTTCATATAAAGAAATTGTTATTTTCTGACTTCATTAATACAACTATCAATTAAATAGCATTAATTATTAAGTATATGTAACATTATAAATAAAGCAATTTGTTGCATTACCTATTAAATAGACAAAGGATTTTCGGAAAGTATTAATGAAAAATTACTGTTGGTGAGTCGGTGAGGGAATCATTAAGTATGATTTTATATTTTGTGAAAATATGTTTTTCAAGGGTTATTTCTGTCATTATAGATTTTATTTATGTGCAATTTATTATAACTTCTTTTTTTATCTTAAGGCTTCGCCTTGTCACTTCAACTATTCTTGTCTTGTTCCTGCTAATCTTTTCATAACTTGGTAAGGATAATAGCTCCTTTGTATTTCCTATATTTGTGTCTCTTGATCATCCTCTACCTCTTTTTCCATTTATATATTATAACTATTTATATATTGGTAAAATTTGGTAAAATTGGTAAAATTTTTATTGGTAAATATTTTTTACCATGCACATAACAATTAATTATAATAATTCGGTATTTAATTATAAGACTTATAAATACAAATGTAAACCAGTTTTTTTATTTTTATCGATTGTATTTGTTATAGATTGTTATCCATTACCGTCGGTTAAGTGGTCGTATTGCGTCTCATTACGATAACAAATTGTGATAGCTAGTTAATCGCATATATTATCAGTTATACAAAATTATAAAATATTATCTGTTGTTAGTCATAAAAATTTGGCAGAAGTCATTGCGCGGTGGAAGTGTACGAAACGTGGGTGTACATAAAACTGTTAAATAAAGTGATAGTGGAACAAAATCTTAACCATGAAGCTATCCTAACATTTTCAATCTCATGGAAATTTTGAAACAGATACAGACTGATACATATATAAGGCTCCGCAATATGAATATAAGGAAAAAAACTAAAAACCAACAAAACGAATGTAATGTTATTAATAATGTATTGATCAATTTAAATCAGGAAAAATTAGCGGAATACGTTAAAAAAAGTTTCCTTCAAGTTCAAATTACAAGTTTTTTAATTTTTTTTAAGTCAACACTATATTTTTATTGAAAACACCATCAACATTTTTAAAGGAAAATGTTGTTGATTGGGAGCCAATATGTCTATACTACAGGCATCGGGTCGGAGCCGATGCGGATACTTCGAACTAAAAATGTGTCTTGAATCTCGACTATTTTGTAAACTGTACTTACTTACGTGGGCGTCACAATAGGAGTGTAAAGGAGTACAATTGCACCCACTGGATTTTTAAAAAAAATCAATGCAATTAAAAATGTTGGATAGATGCTATTATTATCATTGTCGAATTTTCTAGTATTTAGTGGCATATATAGAAAATATTTTCGGGAGGGGCTATTAAGGAAAGAGTTAAATATTCACAGCTATCTAAGAATTACTAACATGACACAGTAGGTACTTATCTAAATTTTATTTACAAAATGTTCCAAAACGATTTGACGTTGGACGAAAATTCTATACAAGCATAAAGAACAATTAAAATATAAGATACCTACGTTTAAAATAATTTTTAAGTTTTTTGTAAACATTTCGGGGGGGGGGGGTGCAGCCCACTAGGCACCCACCCCTATATACGCCACTGCCTGCATTACTTTGAGACCGTCGAACGAAAAAACGAAAATAATTTTGTATCATCACATAATTTTAAAACTTAATTAACTTAAATAATTCAAACATTATTTAGAAATCAGCGTATATACATTTGATGCTACCCCTTGACGAAATTCCTGGTCACGCCTATGTTTGCTTTTAATATATAATTATATTTATTCCTATATTATTAGATCGTGTAGTTTACTGTTATTTACATATCAAGGCAGTTAAAGTCGACATTTATTTTTACTGTTCGTGTACGTTTTGTACAATTCTTTATCTTACACATGCCAGAATATGTGAATATTTTAGAATATAGTCAGAAAATGTGATTCGGCTTTCGTGTTTTTTACTTATGGCGGTATCTTCAAACGAGCCTAAATAAAATAACATTTTTATTAAACTTTATATGATTATAATTTAATACATGCATTTCTCAACAACTTGCATTTCCTACCTATTTATTTTTTGCACATTATTCACACAAATCTCATTATATAAGACTCGTCTTCTTGGTTAATTGAATCATTATAATATAGAAAATTAATATTTATACCTAATTACTAAGATTATTGAGAAAATTATTTTGTCTAATATTAGATTAACCTATCAGTGGCATCCATAGACTCTTTTATAGGAAGAAAGGGAAACTTCATAGGGCCATAGGGAGTCACTGCCCCATTCATTTTTCTTTCTGAGGACGCCACTGGTAGGTTTAGATAATGAAAAAGTTTTATGAAGGTGTCCAATAACAATTATTTAAGGTGTACCCATAAAATATTTACAAATTTTCATATTTATAAAATGGAGTCATTAATTTGGGCGAATGATTCAAAATTTACACGAGTAGAGTAAGAGTATAGTAGGAGTTTATATATTTATAGTATACAGGGGCGTAATTAAGGGGAGGATGTGGGGGATATATCTCTTCTGGTGCATATATAATATGTATAATTATTTATTAATTTTTGGCTTGTGGGATTATGTGTTTATGTATGTACATTATGTTATATTACAAACAAAATTAATTTAATATTTTAATAATTATTGTTTAATTTAAAATTAAAATATAATTACCTATATTAAATATTTACATTTTGAAGAATTTATTATTATACAGTATTGGTACTAATTGTGTAGAATTTTAAAGCATAATTTGTTAATACATTTTGTGTATCTTCATATTAGTTTAAGGATTTTTGATGAAACAGTACTCCCAGATAACACTCACCCCTGTACTTGAAAATCTAAGTATTTTGTATGTAAAAAAATGTCTATCCTGCCTAAGACAAATTCCTAATAACGCCACTGATAGTATATATATTGTGAGTATAGTAATTTCCTGAGTAAAATAGAGTACTATATTTCATTTGGGAACCACTAATTTATACTATTATTGGTATACATTTTGTATAACTATTTTTGCTGAGCCATACGTGCTATGAATTAACAACTATAAAAGAAGCTAATTTTAATTTTTTTAAAATTAGTAGTTCGGTTTCGGTACTCGGCATGCTGTAGTACGCAGTGTTGGGACTTATTATCTTTAATATTTTATCTAGATAAAGACAGAATATCTTATATTTATCTTATCTTTTTATGATTTTTTTGTAATAATGAATATTAAATTTAACAAACTTGTGGTTTAATTTTTTTAACTAAAATTTATTTTTAGGTTTTGTTGAAAAATGATTTCATTATTTTATTTACCCACTTTTGTCTACATTAAATTCATAATCGTTTTGATCATAGAATAATAATTGAAATTATGTAAACTGTGACAAGGTTATAATAACAATAATTTTATTAAAATTAATATTATTTATAATCGATAACAGTCTATGTTCTTCAATCGACTAGTGAAAAACTTACTAAAATTAACTAGAACATTAAATTTGTTGAACCAGATGACTGAATTTTGTCGACTGACACGTATATGTGTAAATTATGTCCTACTATGTATAGTGTTAAGTACTAAAGTGTAAGCTATATTATGCTTATTCTTATTTATTTATTTATTAAAATTATAGTTTCGGCCTAATGGTTTCGGCCATGCCACAAATACAAATCTTTCCATCTGTCCCTGTCATCTAACAATTAGACGCATTAACTCATAAGATTTACCTATTCACTTCTAAGAAAATAAAAATATTCTATTGTATTTTAAGGCATAAATTGATTATAAAAAAAAAAAAAAAAAAATAGCTTAGAAATACATTTTTAATATTATTTTAAATAGTTATCTTTTAAGAATATATAACATATATATTATAATATTAAAACATTTTCGGATTTTGTAAATACATAATTTTGTTTCCAGCAGATTTTCTACTAAATACTGACACAGTAAATAATATTTTATTCTACTATACAACAGGCTCGTAGTCAGAAAATATTTATTAGGTGGGCTAATGTTAGGTGGTTTTATATTATAAAAAGGTTGTTATCAGCGTATCATTACTATAAATATATAAGTATACAACCTAATAATACTATATTTTATCATTTTGCCAATAACTAATAAGTGTAAAAAAAAAATACGTTTAAGCACATAAATAAAAATCAAATACATATTTTAATAATTAAAATGATAATAAAATTCAAATATTTCATATATCAAATATATATAGACACAATTTTTAAATTAAATACAATAAATATAATTTATTATTAATATAAAAGTATTTTTCTAATTTTATGTTTTATTGAAAATTTATTAACAAATTCATCTAGGTCCAAACTTTTGGCAATTTTTTTTTCAATAAAATTATTTGACAAACTGACTAGTCGGTCATTTGACATACCATTTCTCATATAGTTTTTCAATCTTCTTATACAAGAAAAAGTCCTCTCACATGCTGCGCTGGTTACTAGAATAGTGATTGATAAAATAGTTAACTTATAAATTTAATTAAATACAATTTTATACTTTTCAAGGAGATCAACCAGATTCATGAAGCTTTTAATTTTTATATTATTTTGGATTTCATATTTCTTAATAGTCGTAGGTAGTATTTTAATTTCGAACAGAGACATTTTTAAATCTATATTGTAGTGAAAGTCCAAAGGTTTTAATTGTTCATAATTTAAAAAATTTTCATTTTGTGGATGTAAATAAGGTATCGAAGAGGGTACATTTTTTGTTATTTGTAAATCTTTTGTGAAGTTCATTAATTATGTAATCTAATGTTGGTAAAAATAAATTGAGCTTTAAATCAGATTTTGAAATAAATTTCTGTTTTTCTAAAGCATTTTCTTCTGTACAAATTAACTGCCTTAATTTAGTCTGTGATTATTTTTATTCTATTGTTCTTGTTTGATTTTTGATAGGTGTTGTTATATGGATTTTTTTACTAATATTAGTAGCTTCAAGATAAAGTTTATTGAAACTAATAATAATTTCCAAAAAATCTGTTTGTTTTAAAAGAGCATCTTCTATCTAGACCGCCAAAATCTTGAATACGCCTCTGAATATACTTATTCAACATCTTTAATAATATTTACTTAAGTTACATATTATATCGATTCGACTGATAAGTTATGGACTATGATGTATATGACTGGACACGAAATGCAAATAGGGTTGTTTCATTTTTTACTCGTCCGTGTTTAAAGTGCTCAAAAACAATTTATAAATACAGATAGTGAATGATAGTTAAACAATACACATATAGTTAACTGAGAGTCTTAAGTCTCTAAAAATGGGAAGGAAAAACATTGTTCATAGCAATTTCATAATTAGATTTATAAAAGCTCGCCCAAATGAAGTACGAGGCATATTAGGAAGCTGCATTAATTTCCCCCTGATGAAATATATATATTCAGTGAATATATTTGAATATTATTCACCCAAACGATATGAATCCCAAATTCATTCGCCCAAATAAAAACCACCCTGGTAAGAGAGCTAAAATAAATACATAAATAACTTAGCTCTGAATCTAATAAGAATATTACTATAATCGTTATACCAATTTATGGATTTTATCTACGTAAATTCTGGAAGTATATATTAACCTACTCATATTATTCACGCAAAGGAAATGGAATGGATGACAAGTATACAATACTTAGGCATAAGATGTCAACATTTAAAGCTAACAGTCAATTTTTTTTTAAAAATATTTGAAGTATTTTTAGCATATGTTTTAAGCTTAACTAAGTACAAAATTATAAAATTAAATTTAAACTAATTTTTGTAAAACTTGGCTAAACGCATAATTTTCAACAAATAAAAATGTTTCTTGGCCATAAACATACAATTTTAATACAAACTTGTGTCACTTCTTGGTCTATCTCTATACATATAGAGTATAACACAAACATGTTTATAAATACATAGCTTTAATAATTCTTTCTTCTGTCCAGAAATTTAAATTTAATTGTCTAAGACTCATAGCCATAATTAAGATATTAAGACCATTATTATTCCCTCTACATGACTGTACTCAATAAGTATAAGTAATTAAGAGTATTGTTTGCTCTTCTTGTATCATATTACAACTAATAATTTGTATTTTACAGTTTTATATTATAATTTATTAAACTAATAATTATTTATAACAAATTATTTATTTTTATTGACAGTTTCAGTAATTATACGTCAAGCGTTGATAAAATGTATCAACAAATAGTAAAATTATAAAATTATAAGCACTTAAGTTTTTTAAATTGTAAATTATATATATATTTTTTTTTTCAAATAATATGAATCTTGATCAAACCTATTTCAACTGTTGATCATTTAAAATAAGTCTATATTTATTCATTAGAAGTTAAATATTGCATCAAAAGACAACATCATCCCAGTAATTAAAACCAAAATTTGATTTTTTATACTTAAATGAAAAATTTCTAAAAGTTAGATTATAAAATAATGAATTAGTTTTAGTTTGAAATGTCTAGTTCTGAATTCCAAATACCAAAGATACCTGAAACAATGTCCTACTTTTTTAAATATAATTTAAAATTTGTTGATAAACTCAAATTAACAGATTCACGTTTTACTTTATAGTTGATTGGTACCTATATATTTAAATTTTAGAATATTCTTTGATTTTTTTGTGAAACCAAAAGATTTATTAATTTAAACAAATATATAGTACATAGTATATTGTGTGCGATTATAATTTGATTTATAAATAATAGGATTTATAACTAGAGAGAAAATATATTTTACTATATAATATATAGCAGTGGCGTAGTTACGGGGAGTGTGTAAGGGGTTTCTACCACCCCCCAGATTTTTTTTTTTAATGATATTTGTTTATTATTTATTAATAGTTATATATTACAGTAAAATATTTTGATTTTATTATGATTAGGTATATAATAAAAATGTAATAACAAAATAATTTTCATTAATACGGGACATAATAATAATACCATTTTAAATGTAATATTTTTACATATGACCTCGTTTTAAGATATACTAAGAACACTTAAAAACTTATTCTTAAACACCCCCCCCCCAGATTGCATCTACGCCACTGATATATAGTATATATATATATTTATATATATTATGTAGGTATTATTATAAACATGTAAAGTACCTAGTTTAGACGTTTAGCCACCACATATGTATTATCATAGCCAATGGACTCTAGGATTATAGAGTCCAAAACGTTAATATATGCCCTTGAATGAATATAGAATAACAAGTATCACAGATTACATTAAACTCATTTGTATCAGTATTTACTGATTTTGTACAGCATATATGGGAATTTAATTATTATTCCCTTTAGTGTTTGTATAATTATAATTTTGACTAGTCATTGTGAGTTAGCTTTGGTACCTACGTACACACGTTAGTAAAATATAATAATACACCTTTTTCTACAGCTTAACGAATTGGTACATTTGCATTGAATGTTGATAAAAGTTACTGCATTTTCTTGTGTACGTCAAACCTTCTGTCGACTGATCTCAATAATCTTATCCAGATTTTCCATTCTACCTTTCGTCTTCTTCGTCAACTACTTTCGACTTGTTTTGCCTAAAACTAATTATACGAGTAGATAGGTAATACATTCTTATCAGCTACTATATTACTATACTCTCGATTAGAATTGGCAGTATTTTTGGTATACCGGTGGATCACCGTTATTTCGGCCTGTAAATATTTATAAATACCGGCTGCTTACACTTAACGATATATACCTGGGAGTAACCGAATTGGTTCCCGTTTGAAAAAGGTATTTTATTAGGTATAGCCGAATTGGTTCCCGTTAAAAAAAGGCATTTTATTAGGTATAGCTGAATTGGTTCCCGTTTGTGTACAGGTAAAATAAGGACAATTTTAATTTTTAAAATAATTTATTTACAATATTAAAAATTAAAATCTAGCGGGCCAGTGCATAAAGAGCAAAAAACAAAATTTTAAAAATTATATTTATGACATAATAATAGTCACAATTATTATATCTATAAGTTAGAGTATAGAAATATAGAAGACTATAGATTACTAGAGACTAGCAAATTACAAGCAAATAGGAAAGAAATAACGAATACTTGGAAAAATGTATGGCAGATTACATTAATGAGAAAATTACGAGAATTGAATATTTAAAGAAAGTTAGCTTTAAATTTGAAAATCGGTGGTTTTAAATTGTATTTATTATATTTTATTATTTGTATTTCGTATACCTAAGTGATGACTAGTTGACTTCCAAATCAACGATTTAAAATTGTATATATTTTATCATTTTTTTTAACACACATTAACGCACATTATTAATCAAACCTACTTTTAAGTTGACAGTCCTAAGCCTATAAAATTAAGAAGGAAAATGTGCGTAATTAAACGGGAACCAATTTGGCTATACCTAATCATATACCTTTTTCAAACGGGAACAAATTTGGCTGTACCTAATAAAATATCTTTTTCAAACGGGAACCAATTCGGCTATACCTAATAAAATAACTTTTTCAGGTGGGAACCAATTCGGTGCGTGGGTTTGGAGCTCGGGAACCAATTCGGTACCAGCCATATACCTATCGGTCTTTTAGTACCTATTTACCGTTTGATCGATATTAACTGAATATATGGTTTATACTATATACACAGAGTATACGATATAAACCGAATTTACGGTATTTATTGTGGATTGGTAATTATAAAAAATATGAAAATTTACTACACTATTTACACAGCAAGGGTGTATGGTTTATAATAAAAATAAACATGGAGGGTACTTGATATTGAACAATTTTTGTGTATTAATTAATTAATGTACTGTACTGTACAGCGGCTATAAATCCATAGGCGCAAATAGGGGGTGCATGGGGGTGCTATAGTACCCCCAGTTAAAAAATTAATAATTGAAAAATTGTGTGAAAAAATAATGTTTTCCTTATTTCATATAGTTATATTAATTTGATGCTATTATCAGAAAGATGAATTGTTCATGACTATTAGTTAATTACATCGTCAGAATTACTTGAAAAATATTCCACCAGTCGTCGCAAGATAATACCAGTATAAATATTATATGTTGTATATTGTATAATATTTTTTTAATTTGTATATTTCTTAGTGATGTATAACCTAAATAAAATAATATAATGAAATAAATAGGTATGTTACACAATTTATGATTTAATGTTTAAATTGAGATAAGGTACTTGGGGGGAGGGAGTGTTGGCGTAGTCCCCCACGGGTTAGTGCGAGCTATATAATTTCAGCACCCCTAATATTTGGGTTCTATTTGCGCCTATGTATAAATCTAATTTTTGATAATACCGCAGACTAGAATTGACGGTATTTTCGATACCTACCGGTGAATCACAATCGTAGACAATGGGTATGAGTTAGAATGATCGGAATTTTAATTTCCCCAAAAACATGCATTATTGCGACAACAAGCTTACGTTCTAAGAATAGAGCGACTGACTCCACCACCCGCGAACTTGCGGTGATACCCGATTGAGCACGGTCGTTATCGGCCGATCTTTTGGACGACCGATTGAGCACGGTAAAAAAAAAATATTTTGTACAACGTTGTCAGATTGAAAACTATTAGACTGGCAACACTCTAGCGTTATTTTACCGCGCCGTAATTTTACTGCACGTTTTGTTAAAGTACATTAAAATGAATAGAACACAACACACGAGTGTCGCGCAATAAAATTATGGCGCGATATTTCGAAAATTGTCGCGTGCACCTTGACTTTACCGTGCGTTAAAAATACCGCTATAAAGGCTTATCGTGTGTTCTCTGAATTTAAAAATGCTCACAACCTACTTGAATACTTATTGAAAGTTGGAAATAAATATTTAGGGAAAAAAAATTAAATTTTTACCTTTTTCATGACAATTTTATGAGTGCTATTTTTTAGCCAAAAAAAATATGTAATTATAACATATGATTAAAATCCAATAAAAGATTTTTAATTATAAATAATTATATTCAAATATATTTTATTTTATAATAATAATATGGACGCACCGAGCTCTATACACCAACAATATAAAAAATGCGAAAAAAAAGGTGTCTTGTGGTTTTTCTATTAAAGAGTTATTTTTTTAGGAAACTTGAGCCGTAAAAATGTTAAATTATGAAATAATCGTTAAAAATCTAAAATTGAATCACATAATAATTATAAAAAAATCTTGCATGCACAGTAATACGGTGCACCGAATAATATTCTACGGTACAAAGCGGCAACGTTGCACCCATTTTCGTGCTCAATCGTGTAATTTTTGGGTTCTTTTTTGGTTCCTATTGTTTGATTGTAACCGTGCTCAATCGGGTTCCAGCCCGAACTTGACCAGTCATGTTTACATGACTGATAATAATAAATATTAATATTTATGTATGGGCCGTCATGACCTGATGTGTTTTAGTCATTTAACTTATCTTACAATTACAGCGGTTTGCGTGTGCACGTCAAATTATACACTCTAGTAAAATGAGGACTAAATCGAAAATTTGGAATTACTTTGAAAAGTACCATTGCAAGGCCTTTGCATTAGCTGTGGAAGAAAAACATAGTAAAGGTGGAAATACTAGTAATTTTAAATCTTATTTGCGTTATAAGAATTCAAATTTATACTAGGAAAACATAAGAATTGATGGGTAAGTGTTATATTTGTTTTTAGGAATAATTTTGAATGTATAATGTTAAATAAATTTTAATTTTGTAATGAGTAATTGTTTTTTAAAAAAATAGTACTATAATATCAACAGCTTATACTTAAGAAGTATTGGATGGATGTGTTGATGATCCTTCAGACTTGGGTAGTATTCAGAATACTTTTTAAGTATTTCGAATACTTTTAAAATACTTTTTTTTAAAGTATTCAATAAAGTATTTTGAATACTTATAACGAGTATTCTGAATACTATACTTCGAATACCGTTAAATCATCTCTTTTTTAAATGATTTTATTACTTCTCCGTCGTATCTTGTATAAGCTAATAGCAGGTATTTATTATTGTTGTAAACCATAAACTATAACAGTTATATAATATAAAAATACAATACAATAATATATTTAGCCTACGATTTCAAATATTTCTGTTGATTGGACACCTATTATTTTTATAGTATGAAAACTAGAAGTATTTTAAAAGTATTCGGAATACTTTTGAAGTATTCTAAATAATGTATTCGGAACACAATTTGTATAAAGTATTTTACCCAAGTCTGTTCAATTTTGAGTAATACATATTACGATACACTAAATATTGAAGGTTTATTTATGTCTTGTAAATTTAAGTATATGAGGAAAGTAACGATTTAATTTTTTAGTGATTCGTGTTGTTTAGTATAGTATAGATTTCATAAGTTTAACAACTTTTTTTTCTGTTATACTTATTTTTATCATTTTAGCTATTATTTTCTACTGTAACCATAGCCCCAACCAAGGCCAGTGCTAAGAAAGAGTAATACCTAGTAAATACTAATATAAATAATAATATAATATACTTATATTTTATGGATAATTTAACTAAAGAATTATAGATAGATATATTTAGATAATTTAAAATCAAAAAAGTGATTCTTCATTTTTAATATATTATTTATTAAATATTTCAATATTTTGCAGTAGTATTTAAGAGGGTCGGAGCCAGTGCAGTTTTAATATACAAAAACATGTCTTACAGGAAAAACTCTCACGCCCTATATAATTGTTGAATTTTGTTAATTTTTTTTTTTTTATTAAAAAGAAGGAAACATTTCGCAGGTCGGATTAAAACGCAATTTTTAAAATTATAATTTAAGAATCTAAAATATACATTCCAAAATGCACAATATTTGCTTTTTTTCAAATGTAATTTTCTAACACTGTTCAAAGTAAAATGAAAATTCGGGATTTGATCCGACCTGCAAAATGTTCTCATTTTTCAGAAAAAATTGTTTTTATCAAAATCCGACAAATAACTGTGGCGTGAGAGTTTTTCCCGTAAAAGCATTTTTGTTCATCCTAAACAGTGCTTCGAAGAATAGTGACCAAAGTCGATCACTGACTTGTGCGTGCGCGTGCTTAAATATCCTTATCTAAGCGTTTATCAACGCACATAACCAATCACAGATATGTATAATAAATTTATTATACATATCTGTGTAAACAGTATAAATTGCGTATCGCAGTTCCCGATAAAATTAAAAATAATTTGCTATTGACGATACGGTGTTGTATATTATATTCAGAATAAGAACAAGCTTCGGCGGCTGTTGTATTTTTCCGTACGACTGTATCAGACCCCGGTACCATCAGTCGTCACTCGCGCACCATATCACATACGTTGGTTAGTCCGCGTTCTTGAAAACCAATTTATTTTGTTCAATTGTTATTCCCTATATTATTTTGTTTTACTCGATGTAATAAATACGTAAAACAAATTCCTATAATTTAATTATTTACACTTTATTATAATAATAAAAAAAATAGTAACCGTTTATCAGTTACAAATTATAACAGCCGTCCATTATATATTTGAATATATAATTATTATCGTAAAAATGTATCTAAATAAAATATAAACTAGTATATGATAATAATTACAATAATAATAGTTTAAAAATTTTCCATTTATTTTAAAATTGTAGGATTTACAATTTCTTGTAATAAATAACAATTATAAGACTCGACCAATTGTGTTTCCATTTTATCCTTCCAGAAGTCGTCATCACGCATTATTATTTCTACAAACATATCTAAAAACAAAAACCATATTTAAACTGTGAATTAAAAAAAGAGCATTTGGTTATAATATATTATTGTTTATTACCTTTTGGAGTCCAAACTAAAAAATAATACGAGCATTTCTTGGCTACTCTTAATTGTCCCTGAACCTGGTAATAATAATTATGGTTTTTGTCCAATTGCAAATCACCATTATTTTTTATTTTTAAAAATTTGATTTTTTTAGCCACAACTCCTTGTTGTGATGTCATATCTTTACTAATATGTGAGCATTTCATTTCAATTATTTAATTTTCTCCCATCAATCCATCTGGAGAACCAGCTAAAAAATTATATTGCTCGTCAACAAATAAACCAGCTGGTAAAACTTTAACATTGAATAAAGATTCAAATGCTTCCTTAACCATTGGTTCATATTGTATTCTGTATCTAGTGAATTTTTTTACATAACAAACTAGATTTTTTTTAATGTTTAAGTCTATTGGAAGCTTGAACATAGAATGTACAATCTTTCCGCCGTGGATTAAGGTGGATGCTATTTCCGATGATGTCACATATATGAGTAATTTTTAATTGTAATATTTTAGATACTCAAAACTCGTTTAAAAATTAAAACATCAGAAAAAACCGACCAATTAAACACAGATAATGTGTTTCCCTTAAGGATGAATTATACGTAAGTTTACACAGATATTAAAGTTAACATTATTACATTAGAACTGCAGAACGCTAATCTGCTACGTTTGTCAGATAAAGATAACACATGCGGGTCTGGTGGCGTCTTCTTAGATAACAAGATTTGTATTTTCTTAAGCAACAAGATAATTGGTAAATTGTTAACTTATAGGAGTATTTAAAACAAATTAGCGAAAAAAAATTGGAAAAAGTTTGATAGTATCGTCAGAAAATTGGAACATAAGAAAGGCCTTTTCTTTAATACCTATGTATATATATAAGGGATATATTATTAATCAAAATTAAAGGTAGTATCTATAATATATAGATAACTATCTTTAATCGTGGTATTAATTAATATTAATAATGTTAATTAATAAAATATAGCACCGAAAAATGTAGTATGAATATATTAAATATAAGCACCGCATATTATGAAGACCCGAGTATTTAATGATAATGTTTTATGATTAGAGTACAATGTAGGTAATGTATCTACTATAAACGATATAAACATATTTAAACAAATTATTATCGTTAAACTTATTTAATTTTTTATTATTATTATTAATAAGAGCCTCAACGACTAAGGTTAAGTTAGAATTGGCTTACAATATTTACCATATTAATATAACATTATACATTGTATACAATCAGCAGGTGTGGATTAACCTATCGGGAAATCGGGAATCTTCCTGATGGGCCAGTCCATGTTTGGGCCGCTCTATATTATAAAATTACCAAAAAAATTTTATTTCG
This sequence comes from Sipha flava, assembly GCF_003268045.1. Taxonomy (NCBI): domain Eukaryota; kingdom Metazoa; phylum Arthropoda; class Insecta; order Hemiptera; family Aphididae; genus Sipha; species Sipha flava. The sequence continues at coordinate 42,583 of NW_020272962.1, read as the reverse complement.
TAAAATAAATAAAAATCATTAAAAAAATAAATATATATTCAAAGATGCATTAAGATCGAACTTCAAATTCAAGTTGAAACTGATTTATCATGTGACTATCCAAAACTATTATACCTATAATTATAGTAAAGTTATTGTATCGCCTTGATCGTTGGGTGATGGGTGGCGATCGTTTCCCAGACGTTCCGCTATCGCGGACCGTTGTAACGCTTGTAACTATCTATATAGAATTATTTTTATCAACAACTTTCATCTATAAGTATTTCTATGGACATTGTACACTATACCTTATTATAGGTACTTTATTATTTATTTACTGTACAACCCTAATTAGTACTTATTATCAATTCCAAACTATTGTAGTCCGCAGATGACAATCCACATTTTTAATTTTTGATATTGTCTATGTTATTAATTGAAAAACTTATGATCAAAAATATTCCTAATTTTAATGAAAAGGTTATTGATATATTTTCTGAAAAAGAAAGAAGAAAATAATTAGTTTGTAAAAATGTATCAGACTAATATAATAATTATGATCTATTGTTTTTTATATACTATAAATAAATATAAATATATTATTTATATTTATAAAGTTCAGTTTTTCTAATGTTTCTAATTTATTATTAATTATTACTATAAATAAAGTATTAAATATAAATTTTATAAATATGCACCACCAACTATTTTACCTACGAGCCACCATTGTATACAGTTAGTGTCGCGTCACACTATGGCTCGTTTCACACTAAACGGTTTTGACAGTGTGGCAAAATTCTGATCATTGGCTCTTTACACATTATACGAGTTTTAACGTACGGTAAAACACGATTTATGCACAGTTCCTATGCTTAGTATACTTTTGTACAGGCTTAGTTTTATAAGAACGCTCAAGTTGCGCGTTGTTATAATGACTGACAAACGAATTATTGCACTATGATTACACAATTGTCGCCGTAAAAGACAACAAACTTATAAATAAATATCCAGAAAATTGAAAAATAATTAATATTAGGTTTATTTTAATTTTTTTTTTTTTTAGTATCTTTGTTAATAAGAAAAAACCAAAAACACTTAAAAATAAGAGTTATACTATGCCTAAACTCAGATTTTACTGGTAGGGGTGGGTAGGTACCTCGAAATATATATTTTCGACACCCTTGTCAAAAATCTTCTGTGCGCCACTGATTATATGTAAAACTAACCACTAAGCTTATCGCGCCGTCCGGCTGCCGTATACTGTAGTGGCCAGTAGACGGTTGCTGCACGGCATGGCGCCGGCATTTTGCCGTGACCGTATAATATGAAAGCGTATATGCTATTCTCTGCGCCACTAAAATATTATCGTCGTCCGGATTTTTGCCGTACGGTCAAAACCGTGTAGTGTTTTCAGTGTAAAATAAATATTAACAATTTATTCAAAATGAGTTTTTCGACACTGAACTTTTTATTGTGGAAGTCGAAAAAGAAGAGTGCCTTTGGAAAATGAATTTCAAAGAATATATGGTGGACTGCTATGTTAAAGTAAAAGCCTGGGCCAAAATTGCTTCAACCATAAATATCAATTATAATAGAAATCGAACTTACTTTTGATCTTCTTACTTCTGATGAAGGATGAACTTTAATAAAAATCAAACTTACTTGTGATATTATAATTTATATTATAATATATTATAATCACTATGCACAACCCACGTGGACAATGAAAATTGTACAACTGAGAACGTTAAACCGCGTTAAAATTACAATATTACATATAAAATATTATATAGGTGAAATTAGATGTAAATTAAGATTTATTAATATAATATTTGTGATAATTATGTGACTATTTTCAGAGTTTGTTTTTCGCTAAGTACTTTTACTATGTTGGATAACATGTTCAGGTCGGTGCGTATTGCGGTAAATTGTGTACACTCTTCCACTATGTGTTTGACAGTTAATGATTAGTGTTATGTGTTGCATATTAGTTTGAGGATTTTTTTTAATTAAGTATGAGTGTTTGAGAAAAAAGTGTTCATTCTAATCTTCTACAAAATTTGTAGAAAAAATTTTATTTTATTTTAAATTTAATTTAAAATAGTATAAAATAGTACGATTTCGGGTTTATTCGAAAACTTTTTATGCAATATCGTATGACATACATTACATAATATACATATAAATATGAATTTGTGCAGAATATGTGTGATGTGTGTATAACTATTGAGACCATGGGCGTTCCTAGACATTTTTCTGGGGGGGGGGGGGGGGGGCAAAATTAATTTAAAAAATAAATGACAATTTTTTATACATTTTATTTATAGTATATTATTATATTTCACTATTATTACAATTAAAACATTACAATTAGATATTATTATAATACATTAGTCTTTTTCATTAAATATAAATTTCAATATCTGTGGACATTCTCTACCAAATTGTGTCAGTGCATTTTCAATAAATTTTTCTTTATCTGAATTTACTTTTTACTATGAACACTCAATATGCATATTCCACTCAGTCTATCACCACCCATCGTTGATCATAACCAAGGCTCGCAACTTTATGCGCTAAAAAGTTCTCAAATATGTGCATACAT